>NC_054701.1:61938042-61983042 GCF_016097555.1 Gigantopelta aegis | reverse complement strand
GATATTGGTTTAAACAAACACACCCTCTAAACCAGGCCGGAGTACACCCATTTTACACAAAAAGCACTACGTTTGCATTGGCCGGAATTACCACAAACAAGTCTTAAATGTCAACAAGTTACACATGTTTACAAACTACATGCCCTCCCCTGTCGACTTCAGTCAAATAGTTGCCACTTCATAGCTGTCTGCCATGAAATAATCACAGTCAAACAACAGACAAATGGGTCAATCCGGATTCCAAATGGGAAGATAACTGTGATCTGAGGCCAGAGTGACCAAAGAAAGAAAGAAGTGTTTTATTTAACGACGCACTCAACACATTTTATTTACGGTTATATGGCGTCAGACATATGGTTAAGAACCACACATATTTTGAGAGGAAACCCGCTGTCGCCACTACATGGGCTACTCTTCCGATTAGCAGCAAGGGATCTTTTATTTGCGCTTCCCACAGGCAGGATAGCACAAACCATGGCCTTTGTTGAACCAGTTATGGATCACTGGTCGGTGCAAGTGGTTTACACCTACCCATTGAGCCTTGCGGAGCACTCACTCAGGGTTTGGAGTCGGTATCTAGATTAAAAATCCCATGCCTCGACTGGGATCCGAACCCAGTACCTACCAGCCTGTAGACCGATGGCCTGCCACGACGCCACCGAGGCCGGTCACCAGAGTGACCATCTCCAAACAAGGGGCAGGAATTAGCCCAGTGGTAAAGCGTTCGCTTGATGCGCGGTCGGTCTAGGAACGATCCTCGTCATTTGGTCCATTGGTCTATTTCTTGCTCCAGCCAGTGCACCACGACTTGTATATCAAAAGCCGTGTTATGTGCTATCCTGTCTGTGGGATGTTGTTATAAAAGATCCCTTGCTACTAATGGAAAAATGTAGCGGGTTTTCTCTCTAAGACTATAAAAGAATGAATGAATGAATGAATGTTTAACGACACCCCAGCACAAAAATACGCATCGGCTATTGGGTCAAAATTACAAAATGTTTAACATCCAAAAGCCGAAGGGGCGGGATTTAACTCAGTTGGTTGAATGCTCGCTCAAGGAGCTTGCGTCGCAGGATCGAACCACCTCAGTGATTGATTAGGGGTTTTTTCTCGTTGCAACAAGTACACCACAACTGGACAAAGGCCGTGGTTTGTGCTATCCTATCTATGGGAAAGTGCACATAAAAGATCCCTTGTTGCATTAGGAACAAATGTTTGACATCCAATAGCCGATTATAATTAATCAATGTGCTCCAGTGGTGTCGTTCTAGGATCGATTCCCGTCGGTGAGCCATTGGCTATTTCTCGTTCTAGCCAGTGCTCCACATCTGGGGTAACAAAGGCCGTGGTATGTACTATCCTGTCTGTGGGATGGTGCATATAAAAGATTCCTTGCTGCTAATCGAAAAGAATAGCCCATGAAGTGACGACAGCGGGTTTCCTCTCTCATATCTGTGTGGTCCTTAACCATATGTCCCGACGCCTTGTAATCGTAAATAAAATGTGTTGAGTGCGTCGTTAAATAAAACATTTCCTTCCTTCAGCTTATTTTCATGCTTATAATCCAATTGAGGTTCAAACACGCTGTCCTGGGCACACACACCTCAGCTATCTATCTGTCCATAACAGTGGGTTAGTTGTTAGCTGTTAATTGTTAGTGCGAGAGAAGAGAGTGAAGTGGTATCACATCTACCCATTGCGTCGTTAAAACTGACTCTGGGGTGGGAGCCAGTACCGGGCTGCGAACCCAGTACCTACCAGCCTTATGTCCGATGGCTTAACCACGAACACCACCGAGGCCGGTGAAGTATTTTGTTGTGCTTTTGGGTAGTTAGTGTGATATATCGCAACGCGTGAGTTTGACATTTATGCAAATATGATTGCGCAACATGCTTTCATTTTGTCATTTCCTCAATTACAAAATGACGGTACCGTGGCTGTATTTTCTTGGTGACAGTCGATCAACAGAGAAGACAAATAACATATATAATGTATTAGAGAGAGATTGTTTGAAAACAATAACACGGCGTCAACAAATAAGATTAATATGGAACGTGCGTTAGTTGTTTTTGTTTTTTTCTTTTTACATGTCAGTGCAATGATATATAGAGCATTAAAGAGACTGATTTGAGTTTGTGACACGTTCAAGGGCGAATCATTTTACCTCCTACTCCCCAAGGGGCGATGACGTAGCTCAGTGGTACAGTGCTCGCTTGATGCGCGGTCGGTCTGGGATCGATCCCCGTCGGTGGACCCAGTGAGCTATTTCTCGCTCCAGCCAGTGCACCACGACTGGTATATCAAAGGCCGTGGTATGTGTTATCCTATCTGTGGGATGGTGCATATAAAAGATCCCTTGCTGCTAATCAAACGTAGTGGCGACAGCGGGTTTCCACTCTCAGTATACATGTATGTGTGGTCCTTAACCACGTGTCCTACGCCATATAACCGTAAATAAAATGTATTGAGTGCGTCGTTAAATAAAAAACTTTTCCTTTTTTTTTTTTGTAACACGTTTCTGTAGTCCTTCCCACAGGGAACACTTTTCTATTCTATGGAAGTTACTACAAATTGTTTATTTCTGAGCCGAATGATTTTTAAATTGGACCCAAAAGTAGTCTCTCTTTTTTTGTTATTTTTGAAACACTTTTACTTTTCTTCTTATATGAAACCAAACTGAAATTATTTACAAAAAAACCCCTCTTAAAGGCATATTGTCACAGACCACTGACGTATTTAATGGTCTAACAAAGTATTACCTGAATGAAAATAATTTGATTTATCCCTAAATGTACTTTATTCAATCATCTTAATAACCACCATACTCCATTTATTAATGATATTTTGTAAAAAAAAAAAAAAAAAATGAATTATGGCAATGGTCCATAATTCAAAAACTGAAACTGCCGAGAGGGTTGAGATGGATTTCACTCCATCATGGTTCAGTTAAGGTGATGCAACAGCTAGATTTGGTTTCCAACAATTAATGTAATTTTTATTTATTATCCATTTTTAGAGAAATAAGGTCCTTAAATCCGTGACAGTATGCCTTTAAGACTTTATAACAGGATGAGACGGACAAAAATAGACATTCTGAACTTTTGTTGCAATTTTCTCGTGATACGGAATTTTATTCTAAATTTTAATTTTATCTATCTGTGATATCTGGGGTTTTTTTTTGCAGTTCTTTACATTGTGTTTTAATTTACCTCTTGCATTTTTATATTGATGTTGTTCATAACTACATGTTTGCATTTACAATAGTTTTTCCCCTGCGCGTGCTGTAACCTCACCGTGGTGCAGGGGTGTATCATTCTCTTTGAGAATGGCCAATACAACACAAATTGAAATTTTGAGTAAAAGTCAGTATCTATCTGTGGTGTTTGTATTTTTGCACAATTCTTTACACTGTTTTTATTTAAATCTTGAATTTTTATATTGATGTTGATCATCACCGTATTTGTTTGCATTACCATAGTTTGACACCCAATAGCCGATGTATTTTTCGTGCTGGGATGTCGTTAAACATTCATTCATTCATTTACAATAGTTTGACACCCCATAGCCGATGTAATTTTCGTACTAGGGTGTCGTTAAAGTTTCAACCAGTGAAAATTAACACTAAGTTTACGTAATCTACAAACCTGAAACACATTTAGATAAAGTTACAATTGAGTGAAACATGAGTCTGTGACTTTGAAATGGTGAAATACCCTCTTAAAAAACTCGACTCCATAAATGTTAAATATGTGAAATGCATTTTGTGATATTAAAAACACCAGGATGACCAAAACACTTCGAATGTACGGAAACTGATAATCTAAACCATAAAATCTGAGTAAAGTATGAATTCAGTTATCAAAAATGGCTCTAATAGTAAAAAATATGGGTATGCCCCTTTAAACATTCATCGGGGCGCGATCGGTCTGAGATCGATCCCCGTCGGTGGGCCCATTGAGCTATTTCTCGTTCCAACCAATTCACCACGACTGGTATGTCAAAGGCCGTGATATGTACGTACTACCCTGTCTGTGGGATGGTGCATATAAAAGATCCCTTGCTGCTATTCGGAAAGAGTAGCCCATTAAGTGGCGACAGCAGGTTTCCTCTCTCGATATCTGTGTGGTCCTTAACCATATGTCTGACGCCATATAACCGTAAATAAAATGTGTTGAGTGCGTCGTTAAATATTTAATATAAAATATTTCCTTCCTTCTATTCTGTCTGAATGTTCGTGCACATGATTGTAAGAATCCGATTTTGACAAACTCAAATTGTCCTTTTAAGAATTTTATGACTCTCGCTTTACAAAATCCAGGATCCTCCCCTTGAAGCCACTGTTTTATTGTGATATCCTCGAGTTAATTATGTAAAAGGTTATGTATGGCATCGATTAATTTGTAGTTAAGTATCACAAATAATTGTCTAATAAACGAAAAAAGTAAAGTTTGTTTTATTTAACGACGCCGCTAGAGCACATTGATTTTTAATATTATCATCGGCTATTGGACGTCAAACATATGGTCATTCTGACACTGTTTTTAGAGGAAACCCACATAGGCTACTCTTTTTTACGACAGGCAGCAAGGGATCTTTTATTTGCGCTTCCCACAGGCAGGATAGCACAAACCATGGCCTTTGTTGAACCAGTTATGGATCACTGGTCGGTGCAAGTGGTTTACACCTACCCATTGAGCCTTGCGGAGCACTCACTCAGGGTTTGGAGTCGGTATCGCGATTAAAAATCCCATGCCTCGACTGGGATCCGAACCCAGTACCTACCAGCCTGTAGACCGATGGCCTGTCACGACGCCACCGAGGCCGGTCTAATAAACGAAATACAGCACTTGCATAGCCCAGTGGTGAAGCGTTTGATTGATGGGCGGTCGGTTTAGGATCGACCACTGTCAGTGGACCCATTATGATATTTCTCGTTCTTGCCAGTGTACCACGAATGGTATATCAAAAGCCGTGGTATGTGCTATCCTGTCTGTTGGATGGTGCATATAGAAATCCCTTGCTACTAATGGTAAAAGGTAGCGGGTTTCCTCTTTAAGAATATATGTCAAAATTACCAAATGTTTGACATCCAACAGCCGATGGGGGCAGAACGTAGCTCAATGGTACAGCGCTCGCCTGATGCGCGATCGATCTAGGATCGATTCCCGTCGGTGGGACCATTAGGCTATTTCTTGTTGCAGCCAGTGCTCCACAACTGGTGTAACAAAGGCCGTGGTATGTCCTGTCCTGTCTGTAAGATGGTGCATACAAAATATCCCTTCTTGCTGATCTAAAAAGAATAGCTCATAAAGTGGCGACAGCGGGTTTTGTCTCTCAATATCTGTTTGGTCCTTAACCATATGTCCGACGCATATAACCGTAAATAAAATGTGTTGAGTGCGTCGTTAAATAAAACATATATTTCCTTCCAATAGTCGATGATTAATAAATGAATGTGCTCTAGTGGTGTAGTTAAACAAAACAAACTTTTAACTTTTTATGACCCTCCCATTACAAAATTCAGGATCCCCCCCTTCAAGCCACCGTTTTATTCTGATGTTCTTGAGATAATTATGAAAACGGTTATGTATAACATCGATTAATGTGTTGTTGTTTATCACAAATAATTGTTACGTAAACAAAATATGGCACCTGCATAGCAATTGTTGACCTCTGAGCTGTCCGGACCATCGAAGTACGCGCCTCGGCGGTATCGTGGTTAAGCCATCGGACATAAGGCTGGTAGATACTGGGTTCGCAGCCCGCTACCGGCTCCCACCCAGAGCGAGTTTTTAACGACTCAATGGGTAGATATAAGACCGCTACACTCTCTTTTCTCTCACTAACAACTAACGCTCCGTCCTGGACAGACAGCCCAGATAGCTGAGGTGTGTGTGCCCATGACAGCGTGCTTGATCCTTAATTGGATATAAGCACGAAAAAAAAAGTTGAAATGAAATGAAGGGAAAGAGATACATGTACAACGGTTTGTTTCCAGTAAAACGTGCGTGTCTATGCGGATGTAAGGGAATCGCAACTTAACCTTAAAACAGTTGGTGTCCGTCTGAATAACAACATACAGAATACGTTTGATATGACACTAACAGGTGTTAGCGCTAAAACCCACCAGCGCACGTAGGCCAGTTATTAAAGGTGTTTATATACTCTCGCTGTTTTGATACCAAGGAGAGATATATCAAACCACTTTGTTAAAGGTGCATTATCGGTTGTGAAACTTGTAGCAACGATCTCTAACCTACGATTTGGAAATTTGTTTTACTAAAACAGAATTTTGTTCTTCTGAAATTTTTTAGAACGATAATTTTGTTCGCCAGTCGCTCACGTAAGTCTATTTTTGCGTAACCCATTTTTCGTTCGCGCATTAAATTTAGGACATCATTTACCTGATTAAATTTTGTAAAAAATTTTTTACGTAATCCTTAAATGATTTTAATTATCAGGAACTGGATTTTTTTAATCCAGAATTTTCCTCACAAATTGTAATTGCTTCGAGCATTATGGTCTCACAATGCACTTTCATGACATCCTATAAATCGTGATTAAATATAACTTCATGTAAACAGACCATAACACAACAGGAAGCTACTGAAAGGTTAATATGTTGTGATTACGTAACCTAGATAGGCAGGCGGTGTTGAAATACACGGCCAGCGAATACCAGTATTTTTGTTATCAGTGTGTAGGCTAAGCCACTATACACGTTTTTTTATTTTTTATTCACTACTGCGCAGTACGTGAACTTTTAATGTCAACAGAAATAAATAGACGAAATACAAAGTTCGAAGATCGGGGTAGGGAAACGCGGAAGCAAGACGGAGGGTATATAAAGTAAGTTATGACTCATGAAGTGGGTGGGTACTCGTGTGTACCCGGATGTATTCCTATGCCATTGGTCAACAGCTAACCGACACACACACATGTACGCACGCACGCACATACATACACACAAAGAGAACGAAAGAGATAGGGAAAGGGACAGAGATATACAGACACACACACACATACACATAAATACAAACATATGTACACACATATACAGACATACGTACACACACATATACATACATATACACAGACACAGACGCATACACATGCATACAGACACACATGCATACAAACACACACACACACACACACACACACACACACAAACACACACAGACACACACACAGATACATATATACAAATATACAAATATACAGACACATACATTAACATACATAGAGACACGCAGACAGACATATACTCAGACATGCACACGCGTGCTTTTTACATGCCTTCATATTATATTAAATGTAGATGAATAAAAAAAATGCATTAATTAATTTTAGAATGAAATAAAAATGCACATTTTCCGCTGATGGGTGTCAAACAAATGTAAGTATATGAAAATTAATTCACTGTCAATGTCATACACGTCTGTCGCCACGTTTTAATGTTGAAATAACGCCCGGCCTGTGACAGTAATGATGATGATGATGATGATGATGATAATGATGATGATGAAACAAAAATGACGATGACGATCATGATGATGACGCTAATGATGACGATGACGACGATGGTGACGTAGCCCAGTGATAAAGCGCCCGCCAGATGCGCGGTCAGTCTAGGATCGATCCCCGTGGGCTATTTCTCGTTCCAACCAGTGCACCACGACTGGTACATCAAAGGCCGTGGTATGTACTATCCTGTCTGTAGGATGGTGCATATAAAATATCCCTTGCTATTAGATGAAAACTGTAGCGGGTTTCCGCTCTAGGACTGTGTCAAAATTACCATATTTTTGACATCCAATAGCCGATGATTAATAAACAATCAATGTACTCTGGTGGTGTCGTTAAACAAAACAAACACAAATTATTAGTCGGAAACATTTTACAATGGTTGCAAACTCGGGACAGTCCCTTTAATACTGCAGTCGATGTATTCTAAATACATGCAAAAATAAATTTGACAGATAGTGCTTCTTTAATGCGAGCCTGTAATGTACTATGTTTAGCTGCACAGATGAACAACCTAATACTTCCGTGTACATAGCTTGAGGCGCATCATTATTTTCAGATTAACGCCGGGGGCCGAGATCAATGCAACAGGTAAAACTGTATAATTCATCCCACAGGGCGGTGATAAACTATTATGTAGAAAGTGTTGTCATCAACAGCATTAATTTTATTTCTAGTTCAAAATACAGTACATGACGTTGTCTTTTCAGAGGAGATTTTCCAAGTTAGTTTCCCGTCCATGAATTGGCCACTGGCCAAGTCAAAGGCTAAGTCCCGTATGAGCGTGCCTGAACCTTCAGTGGATATGGGCACGTTAAAGGGACATTCCCGAGTTTGCTTCATTGTAAGATGTTTCCGACTAATAAAATATTTCTACGATTAAACTTACATATTAAATATATTTTCTTGTTTAGAATATCAGTGTCTGTATATTCAGTGTGTTTCTGGTCGTCTTAATATTTATAAGAAGCCCAAACTGGATTTTGTCTTCAAATAATTTCGTACGTACGAAAAATTTTTTTTTTTTTAGGAAATAAAATAAAATTTAACCTAGTACGAATATTAAAACGATCAGAAACGTTTAATATACAGCCACTAATATTTTATGCAGAAAAATGTATTTAATATGTAATTACAATCATTAAAAAGTCTCTGTTAGTCGATAACGTATTTCTAAAACCCGGGAATGCCTCGTTAATAGATTCCCATCCCATCCCATCCCAAGTTTAAAAAAAAATAATTAGTTTTTGATAATCTTTTTCTATTGTTATATTATGTGAGCATTTTTTATTTTTTATTTTTTTATATATATATATTTTTTTTATCACAAATGATTTCTAAGCGTTGTATGAGTAAATGTTGACTAGTGATGCATGTTTTGTATGCCTTGTTAAAAAAAAAAAAAGAAAAAAAAAAAAGTGTTTTGTATCAGATATAACTAAAAATGACGAAAGAAACTGTTAACGCTTAATTAATTTTGCTGAGTATATTTTGCATTAGTCACGTCTAAAAAACGATGTGTGGTATAAAAAAATATCAATAACAACTAAAACAATAGGAGATCTGTAGTCCGTCCCATCCTCATGGGTTTTTTAGTAAATAATTTCAGTTTGGTTTGACGTAAGATGAAAAGTAAACGTGTTTTGGAAATACAAACGTTTTTTTATTTAAAAAAACCATAATTTTGTGTCCAATTTAGAATAAAATCGGCTCAGAAATAAATAACTTGTAGTAAATTCCATAGTATGAAAAAGGGAGTTCCCTGTGGTATGAACTATAGCTCAGTGGGTAGGTCGCTCGTCTGAGGTGATAATGTCGCAGGTTCGAACCCCCTCGGTGGACCCATTATCTGATGTTTTCCCGTCTCAACCAATACCACACAACTGGTATATCAAAGGCCGTGGTAAATGCTCTCCTGTCTGTGGGATGGTGCATATAAAAGATCCCTTACTGCTAATAGAAAAGAGTAGCCCATGAAGTGGTGACAGCGGATTTCCTCTCTCAATATCTGTGCGGTCCTTAACCGTATGTCCGATGCCATATATCCGTAAATAAAATGTGTTGAGTGCGTCGTTAAATAAAACATTTCCTTCGTCCATGTCTGCGAGGATCCCTTGCTACTAATGTCAAGAATGACCAAATGTTTGACATCCCGTAGCCGATGATATGTTCTAGTGGTGTTGGTAAACAAAGAAAATTTTGTTTTCAAAACAACAACAAATCAGACACACAGTTAAAAATGGCTTACTATTATTACCAACATCATTTGTATTCTTCGTTTTATTTCATCTGGTAAGTAGGACTATTGCGTGCAAATGACATGGGCTTGTCGTGTTCTGTCTTCTCGTGTCTAATCTCCTCTGACATTATTTCGAATAAAGTAATCGTTAGTGAATTCGAAAATAAACACCCATCGCCTAAGTAGTGAATTCTTTCATCACGGCTTAAAGATTAATAACTCAGATAGCGGGAAATACGCGATACACGATCGATCAGGATGACAGGTAATAACAGCACGTATTGCAACATGGGGCGTACTTAGTCTAGAATAACTAGGGGGTTAGAGAAAAACAAACAACAACAATAGCAACAACAACAGCAACAACAGCAAAATCACAGAACAAAACAACAACAAAAAATACCCCCCACAAAAACTCCCAACAACAAACCCCAACCCCCCCAACAAAACAAAAACAAAAGAAAATGAAATACAAAACAAAACAAACAAACAAAACCCCAGAACAACAACAAACAAACAAAACCCCCCACCAAAAACCCACACACAAAAACACAACACCTCCCCCTCCCCCCAAAAAACCCCAAACAAAACTCAACAAAACAAAACGTGGGTGTTGATGGTTGCACTGTTTATATAATACAACATAATGTGCTTATGCCCTTCCCACAAGAGAGAGAGAGAGAGAGAGAGAGAGAGAGAGAGAGAGAGAGAGAGAGAGAGAGAGAGAGAGAGAGAGAGAGAGAGAGAGCATGCACGGGGACCTTACCCATTGAGTCGTTAAATTCGCTTTGAGCCGGTACAGGGACGCGAACCCAGTACCTACTAGTCCAATGGCTTAACCACTACAACACGGATGCCAATCACCAACAGTGCTCGACTAGTAGGCGCAAATTCCTTTTCTCTGTATGCGTATTCGTATACGTAATCCCCAATACATCTAAAGTGATAGAATACACACACGCGTGTGGAGAACGCATGAACGGAACATAAGGCTGGTAGGTACAGGGTTCGCAGCCCGGTATCGGCTTCCACCCAGAGCGAGTTTTAACGACTCAGTGGGTAGGTGTAAGACCACTACATCCTGTTCTCTCTCACACTAACCACTAACTAATCCAATGTCCTGGACATACAACCCAGATAGCTGAAGTGTCTGCCCATGACAGCGTGCTTGAACCTTAATTGAATATAAGCTCGAAAATAAGTTGAAATGAAATGCATGAATGAAATCTACTCAACCCATCTGCATTGAAAGTGAGTGATGCGGATTTCGCATGACGAATTATGACATCGTATACGTATGCAATGCGGAGCTTGTTCTTATTTAACGACACCACCAGATCACATTGATTTATCAGCTATTGGATGTCAAACATAATATAGTCTTAGACTAGAAACACAACCGGCCTCGGTGGCGTCGTGGTTAGGCCATCGGTATACAGACTGGTAGGTACTGAGTTCGTATCCCAGTCGAGGCATGGGATTTTTAATCCAGATACCGACTCCAAACCCTGAGTGAATGCTCCGCAAGGCTCAATGGGTAGGTGTAAAACCACTTGCACCGACCAGTGATCCATAACTGGTTTAACAAAGGCCATGGTTTGTGCTATCCCGCCTGTGGGAAGCGCAAATAAAAGATCCCTTGCTTGCCTGTCATAAAAGAGTAGCCTATGTGGCGGCAGCGGGTTTCCTAAAATGTCAGAATGTCCATATGTTTAACGTCCAATAGCCGATGATAAGATAAAAAAATCAATGTGCTCTAGTGGCGTCGTTAAATAAAACAAACTTTACTTCTCTTTTTTTTAGACAGGAAACACGTAACATTTGTTCATTGGTAACAAGGCATGTTTTTATGCACCATCCCAAAGACATGATAGCACACACCACCGGATTTTTGACATACCAATCGTGGTGGTGCAAATGAGCCTATGGACGGGGATCGATCCCAGACCGACCGTGTATCAGGCGAGTGTTTTACCACTGGTCTACGTCCCGCCCTACAGCCAATGCGTTTGGCCTTGTGTGTTAATGTTTGTATCAGTCATTGTTGGTTTTCTTAAATTATTTGGAAGATACAAATCTGGTTGGGCCTCTACAAACATTAAGACGACAACAAACACCTTTTTTTATACAGATTCTGATAATCTAATCCAGAAAATGTCTTTAATTTGTAATATGTAGACACCGATGGAGATCGATCCTAAGACAGACCACGCTCGAGGCGAGCGCTTTACCACTGGGCTACGTCCCATTCCCAACCTGCACGAAAGTGTGCACACTTTTATTTCACCTTATTTTTATGCTTATATCCAATTAAGGTTCAAGCACACTGTCCCGGGCACACACCTCAGCTATCCGAGTTGTCTGTCAAGGAAGGGTTAGTTGTTAGTGGTTAGTGAGAGATAAGAGGGTGTGGTGGTCTTACGTCTACCCACTGAGTCGTTAAAACTCGCTCTGGGTGGGAACCGGTACCGAGCTACGAATCCTGTACCTACCAGCCTGTAGTCCAATGGCTTAACCACGACACCACCGAGGCGATACTTACAGCGAGAAAACTCGTACAAACGAACCTGCCGCAAACCTGCCCAGTCAGCAGGGTGACTAGCACATGCATTGTGTTGGGCAGCAGATCAACAGGTCATGGCCGCTAGGTCTCGTCCAGAACAATCACCAACACATGTTGTTATTGGCAACGTACCAAAACAAAGGTATTCGCGCGAGACCCACGGCGGTTTAAGGTCATCTACCTCCAATTATCTCCACATTTCCAGCTGACGAGTGATTCGACCTTTAACACTCTTGCATTTATATATGATTTAAGTGTGTTTGTGTTCGAGTGTTTGTGTGTGTGTGTGTGTGTGCGTGCGCGCGCGCGCGCGAGTTGGCGTGTTTGTGTAGGTGTGTATGTGGTTATGTGTGCTTGCTTGCGTCTCTCTCTCTCTCTCTCTCTCTCTCTCTCTCTCTCTCTCTCTCTCTCTCTCTCTCTCTCTCTCTCTCTGTGTGTGTGTGTGTGTGTGTGTGCGCGCGCGCCCACGCGCATTGGAGTATGTAGGTATGCATGTTTATGTAGGTGTGTCTGTGTGGTTATGTGTGTTTGCGTCTCTCTCTCGCTCGGTTCGTGCGTGTCAGTGTGTAAAAAAACATTTCATCCGGAAATAGATGCAACACGAAAACCAGACAATAGGTTGTAGTTTTGGTAATTCCCACCTGTTTTAAGCGTACGCCTGTCCCGAGGGACCACCTTTGTTTTCCAGCAAATTATCTGGTACAGAAAAACCGTGCTGCATTGGGATAAAAGTAGCGGATTTTCTCTCATGACTACGAGTCAGAATGACCAAATATTTGACATCCAATAGCCACAAACGGGATAGGTCATACCACGGCCTTTGATATACCAGTCGTGGTGTAACAGAGAACTTGTTTTATAGTTGGGCGTGACGTAGCCAAGTGGTAAACGCACTCGCTTGATGCGCGGTCGGTTTGATCCACGTCGGTGGGCCCATTCGGCTATTTCTTGTTCCAGCCAGTGCACCACGAATGGTATATCAAAGGCTGTGGTATGTCCTATCCCGTTTGTGGGAAAGTGTATATTTACGATCCCTTGCTGCATTGGGGAAAAAGTACTAAATATTTGACATCCAATAGCCGACTATTAATCAATCAATGTGCTCTAGTGGTATTGTTCAACAAAACAAACAAACTTTTTGTTTTATAATTAAACGCATATGGTTGACGTAAACATATATCATATAGCTACACAGGCGCCGAAGCAGGGACGTATAGACTGTAGCGAACGAAGTTTATAGGGGGACGGGGGTCGGACTGTACTCCCCCGGAAAATTATTGAAAAAACCCCAACATTTGCTTGAGCAGGGGGTAGGGGTCAGAGCTCCCAACCTCTCCCCTGCACACGCGCCTGCTACATAATGATATTTATTTAATATACATTAATGCGGTTAAGTCACTAGTAGTTCGTGAAACAAGGAAGGAAGGAAATGTTTTATTTAACGACGCACTCAACACATTTTATTTACGGTTATATGGCGTCAGACATATGGCTAAGGACCACACAGATATTGAGAAAGGAAATCCGCTGTCACCACTTCATGGGCTACTCTTTTCGATCAACAGCAAGGGATCTTTTATATGCACTTGATATATGACAGGATAGCACATACCACGGCCTTTGAGAAATAGCCCAATGGGTTGTGAAACACTGGCTCACTTCTGCGCTTTATGTATGCATGATGTGTCTGTGCATGTTGTTAATTATGTATAGAACGTTTACGCCTAATGCAGACTGGTATTTATTTAATTACGGTAATAATGCACTCGTGTTTTTCTTTCAATATTTAACATACTTTATTAATGTAAAAAAAAACCCAAACCACCCCCCATCCCCCCAAAACCCCCCCAACAAAAAACTCAACCTCCACCACCCCAAAAAACGAAGAGAAGAAAACACACACACACACACACACACACACACACACACACACACACACACACACACACACACACACACACACACACACACACAGAGTAAAAAACGAAACGAACGAATGAATGAATGAATGAATGTTTAACGACACCCCAGCACGAAAAATACATCGGCTATTGGGTGTTAAACTATGGTAATGCAAATAAATAAAGTGATGATGAACATCAATATAAAAATTCAAAACTTAAACAAAAACAGTGTAAAGAACTGTGCAAAAACACAAATATCACAGAATTTTACGGATACTGAATTTTAATCAAAAACAGTCTTTTGCCATGAAAACAAAACAGTGTAATATCATATTGCTTCTGATGGTTGAAATGGAGAAGAATACATTTTTTTATGTCATCGTGATACATTTACGACTATGGCCAAAGCATAATACTGAAAAATGATGTGCGACGCTAATGAAACCAATATTCCTAGAAAACAACAACAACAAAAAAACAACAAAACAAAAAAAAAAGAGAAAAAAAAGATGCCTTCTGTAAAGCCGCACGAATAATTACCCCACAAATAACATGTTAACAGACGAACCTGACATATTTTTGGTTACGAAAGAAACAAAGACATATTTGTTTTGACATTTGACACACAAACAGGTAAAAGTGGGTCACTGGGTTGACAGATTTAGATAAGTAACCAGGTTACTGTATTGATTAGAACAAACAGATCGTCTTTGTGGTCAGACAAAGAAACTGAATACGGAATGACGAAAAACAGAAAAGTGTTCGGATCAACACGTGACAAACAAACCGGATTTGTGACTAAGAATAACTACGCAAAATAAACGAGTAATAACTAAAGAAAGAAACAATTTTGTAATATGGTAGTATCCTTATAAGAGTTTTTTCGTCCATATGACGGACTTCGGTGGCGTCGTGGTAGGCCGTCGGTCTACAGGCTGGTAGGTACTGGGTTCGGATCCCAGTCGAGGCATGGGATTTTTAATCCAGATACCGACTCCAAACCCTGAGTGAGTGCTCCGCAAGGCTCAATGGGTAGGTGTAAACCACTTGCACCGACCAGTGATCCATAACTGGTTCAACAAAGGCCATGGTTTGTGCTATCCTGCCTGTGGGAAGCGCAAATAAAAGATCCCTTGCTGCTAATCGGAAGAGTAGCCCATGTAGTGGCGACAGCGGGTTTCCTCTCAAAATCTGTATGGTCTGACGCCATATAACCGTAAATAAAATGTGTTGAGTGCGTCGTTAAATAAAACATTTCTTTCTTTCTTTCTTTCGTCCATATGTTATTTATCTAATATATTGTTCAATTTATCTTCTGTCTTTAAAATTTACCTATAATAAGTTGAACATCTTTTTATGTTTTAAATGTACCTGCTCTCTTTTAATTTTGTCTTCCCAGATTATACATTTACATGATATACTTTATATTTTTGTCTTTCCCTGTTACATCATTTTTTTTTTTATTGTATTTTAAATTTATCTTCTGTATGTTACCTTTTATATTTTAATTAACATGCTATATTTTAAATTTTATCTTTTACATTTGAAATGTACAAGATATATTTTACATTTGTCTTCTATATATGATTTTCCTTGTTGCATTTAAAATTATTTTCTATATATACTTAAATTATGTCATCTGTGTTTTAAATTTGCGTACTCTATTTTAAATTTGTCTTTATATTTTAAGATATACACACACACACACACACACACACACACACACACACACATACATACATATATCTATATATCTATCTATATCTATATCTCTATATCTCTATATCTATATCTATCTACCTACCTATCTATCTATCTATCTATCTATCTATCTATATCTATATCTATATACATATAGATATAGATATATATATACATATACATATATATATATATATATATATATATATATATATATATATATATATATATATATATATATATATATATATATATATATATATATATATATATATATATATATTCCATATTTTTAATACACCTCACGTACCTTAATAACTTGGTTACAACAATTGCGTGACTCCAAGAAAATATAGACCAATTAACACACATCACGCAACAAAAAAGGGAGAAATAATTAGACCAACGAACCCTATCACGCCACACAAAAAAGCCCTATCACGCAACACAAAAGGGGTCTCCAAATTTAAATATTACTGACCGAATTTGAGTAACGTGCGATTATTTATAGATATCGGAAATTGGATTTCACTAGTTGTGTTTTTAGAACGCTTGAACGTGTTGATCGTCGATATACAAAGAACGCCGATTGATTTTGTGACGGTCCAATACCAGTCTCAAGAAGATCGCCAAATTGACCAGTTTTTACCGAGACTCTCGGTTAGGGCTCTACGAAGAACCGATGTAGACCGCTACCAAATATTTGGAAATGTCGTCAGCAAACTAATTGATTGATTGAATGAGACGGCCGATCAAATTCTAGAAAGAGAGGCTAACTGTACAGCGGGAGTTGTGTGGGAAGGACATTGTGATTAATGTACAGTGTGGGGGGTAAGTGGGTTATCGGATTCATCTCTAGTAAATGGTGTTATAAAAGAACGTGAATTGAATATAATTTTATGTAACTGCTAAGGTATGTATATTATCCAACCACTAACTCAAAGTACTGGACAGACAGCCCAGCTAGCTGAGGTGTGTGTGCGCCCAGGACAGCGTGCTTGAAGTTTAATTGGATAAAGACACGAAAATAAGTTGAAATGAAAAATGAAATATATATATATATATATATATATTCTACCACAGACGCGTGTGCAGAGAAGGGGTGCCTAGTTTATGAGTCGAACTGCCCCAGCTCCCAAAAAAAATTCTTTTCGGTGTATTTTCCGGGGAAGCACGACCAGACCCCCTATACATTTTATATAGACCCCCCTGCACGATTTTCTACACACGCGCCTACCCCCCCCCCCCCCCCGCGACATTCACCACCGCCCAAAATTCGTAGTTGAGACCGGTAGGTATTAGGTTCACATCCCAGTACCGGCTTCCACCCAAAGCGAGTTTTAACGGCTGATTGACGTGGTTTACAGCCATTATACCGACTTATACTATCTCTCTGTCTGTCTCTCTGTCTGTCTCTGTCTGTCTGTCTCTCTCTCTCTGTGTGTGTGTGTGTGTGTGTGTGTCTCTCTCTCTGTCTCTCTCTCTATATCATTAACTATCTGTCTCTGGCTCTGTCTCTCTCTGTCTCTCATTCTCTCTCTCTGTCTCTGTCTGTCTCTGTCTCTCTCTCTCTCTCTCTTTATGTGTGTCTGTCTCTCTCCGTCTCGCTCGGTCTCTCTCTCTCTCTCTCTCTCTCTCTCTCTCTCTCTCTCTCTCTCTCTCTCTCTCTCTCTCTCTCTCTCTCTCTCTCACTCAAATCCCTCACTCAGAGCCAATCTGACTAGCTCTACTGGGTCTAGCCAGTAGATATAACAGCATTGCGTGAACTCCCATGTCCAGGTGACATTTCATCTATAAACAACAATTTAAATATCGACCAATTACACGTCGCCTTTTATTGCGTTATTCGGGAGCATACAAATTCTAAAAATATCGGGCGAGACTATTTATGCAATAGGCGAACTTATTGGTCTATTTCAACATTGAAAAAACATAGGGAAAGGTGCAGTAATAAACTTTGGATTGTATACTAGTATAAACAGATTTTATGGCTGTACCATCACGGGTTATTTTTTCGTCTTGAAACGAATTTTATATTGCAATTAGTTTCCGACACACTTCGTAATTCACCCGAATTATTTCGTATACCCTCGGCATAATCCCGAATGTTTTCAGATTCTTTTCAAATCACTGGCATGATTTTGCAAGTAAGGTTTTGATTGGTCGAATGAAAGGTCAACTGGACATGAGCTCCAACGGGCTGCTGTTAGAACCACATGTAATAGTGGAGCTAATTTTAAGTAGATTGACTCAGAGCATACAGTCACCTGAAAAAATCCCCTAGTAATGCCAGTTCAACAGGGACTGGCTGACCTTTCTCTAGACATGCAAGTTGTAGTCCAGTGGGTTCCAGCACATTGTAGTATTGTAGGCAATGAACATGCTTACAAGCTGGCAAAGGAGAGAAGCACAATGGAACAGCCAAATCATCCAATCTCCTTCAGAGAGACAAAAAACATAATTAAGAGAAAGTTCCGATGCACCCACGCTACAACCAAGGATCCAATCCATCATCTGGAGAGATACCAAGAGACAACCATTTTCAGGCTAAGAACTGGTCACTCCCATCTCAGATCCCATATGTACCGCCTGAAACTGGCAGACACTGATGAATGTCCATGCCAGACAGGACCCAGAGCACATCTTGCAATTCTGTCCCCTCTACGATGAAGCCAAGAATAAAGCACTGGCCAAACGGAGCAACACTGGCTGTCAAGTTTTGGGGTTCCAAAGAAGACTTGACAGAGACAGTGTTATTTATCACCACAACCGGACTCCAAATCTAAAGCATGATCAACTATAGCTTGAACGCAGAAGAAGAAGATACCATTTATCTTACAACGAGTTGTTTTAAAAATTATCTAACGAGCGAAAGCGAGTTTGATACGTTTTTAAACAACGAGTTGTAAGATAAATGGTATCTAACGGACACGAATGTATCATTCTATTTCTTACATATCCTCAGAAAAGAAGGTTTTAAGCAAATTTTAACATCTTTTTCGACTAAAAGTTATTTACAGTCCTTGTAGCTAACTTACGCGTCACAGACAAATACTTGTCAGGTTAACTATACGTCACAGTGTAATCGATTTCGATTGTGCTTTTGGTTTTTTTATTAGATGTATTGCATTGGTGACCTGGTCATCACCTAGAAGCAGCCAGTCGTATGTCTTGAAATTGTTAACACACGTACATGTGTAAACAACTATGTGTTATCAAAAATAACGAATGTTCTCACCAGCGGGTGTGTAAGACAAGAAACTCGACTGAAGGAGAAATATAACGAAACGAAGAATGTTTTTTTGTTTTGTTTAACGACATCACTAGAGCACATTGATTTTTTATCGGCTATTGGTTGTCAAACATATGGTCATTTTGACACAGTCATAGAGAGGAAACCCGCTACCTTTTTCCATTAGTAGCAAGGGATTTTTTTAATATGCACCATCCCACAGACAGGTTAGCACATACCACGTCCTTTGATATACCAGTTGTGGTGCACTGGCGAAAAGAAGAAGAAGAACAACAACAACAACAAGAACAAGAGAAAGAACAAGAAAAAAGAATGGAACGGAATAACAAGTTGAAAAGTTAAAAGTTTGTTTTGTATAACGACACCGCTAGAGCACATTGATTTATTAATCATCGGCTATTGGATGTCAAACATTTGGTATTTTTGACATATAGTCTTAGAGAGGAAGCCCGCTACATTTTTCCATTAATAGCAAGGAATCTTTTACATGCACCATCCCAAGTCGAAACTGTGAGAAGACCAAGTATTCTAGAGAGGGTAGTGGTCGTCGTGTCTTGCAGATAGAATAGAATGATGAAAATACATGGATTAAAGGTTTCAGGCAAGATAATTTTCGCCCGAATTTAAGGATTTGTTATATCTGTGTGTGTGTGACTGTGTGTCTCTCTCTCTGTCTCTGTCTCTGTGTGCGTGTGTGTGTCTGTGTATGTCTCTCTCTCTCTCTCTCTCTCTCTCTCTCTCTCTCTCTCTCTCTCTCTCTCTCTCTCTCTCTCTCTCTCTCTCTCTCTCTCTCTCTCTGTGTGCGTGTATGTGCGTGTGTGTGACTGTGTGTGTGTGTCACTCTGTCTCTCGCTGTGTTTCTCTCTGTGTGTTACTCTCTCTGTCTGTCTGTCTCTATCTCTCTCTGTCTGTCTGTCTCTCTCTCTCTGTCTCTCTTTGTGTGTGTCTCTCTATCTCTCTGTGCGTGTGTGTATTTGTCTGTCTGTCGGTCTCTCTGTCTGTCTGCCTCTCTATCTCTCTCTTTCTCTCTCTGTGTCTGTCTGCCCCCCCCCCCCGTGTGTGTGTGTGTGTGTGTGTGTGTGTGTGTGTGTGTGTGTGTGTATGTGTGTGTGGATCCGATCAGTCAATTTATGGCGATGGGTGGGAATGAATTGGCGTACTACATACGTCTAGATCGAATCATTGACCACCAACATGTTTTGTAACAAGGGTCGTTCAACCAGACATCGCCGTGTCCCAAGCGCGTACTGCAGACTGCGGAAATTGGCGCATGCAACGTGAAAGGCATATTAAAGCTATTTTTATGTATGCAGATTGCTCCATGCATACACCTACTTGAGAAATATGTATACGTTCCCATGGCGACGATCAGTCCAGATAGCGAGCCTTTTGCAGATGTACTGTGGTAATCACAGGAAATTACAAGCCACATCTCCCCCCAAGAGGCTCCCGGCGCACGTGCCAGTAAATTGTTTATTACGGAAACTTTTAAAAGTCTCTGCAACCCTTAGGGAATGAGGGGAAAAAATCTACATGTAATAGAGTTCCAAGTATTTCTAAATAAAAGTGAACTTTTACTACTGGTTCTTTTTTTTTTGGATTTTTTAATTTTATCGATTAACATTTTTTTTTTGAGAAGGAATTTATATGAAAAGAAGAACATGTTGTCGTGTAATTAGTAACACTTCATGTTTTTCTGTACTTCTAATTTGTGTGGTTTTTCACTGAATAACGCCAACTATTACACTAAAGACAAACACAAAAATAACCACAACAGTCTGGGATCGATTCCTGTCAGTGGGTCAGTTGGGCTATTTCTCGGTACAGCCAGTGCACCACGACTGTGCTATCCTGTCAGTGGGATGGTGCAAGTAAAAGATCCCTAGCTACAAATGAATCAATGTAGCGGGTTTCCTCTTTAAGACTACATGTGAAAATTACCAGATGTTTGACATCCAATAGCCGATAATTTAAAAATCAATGTGCACTAGCGATGTCGTTAAACAAAACAATGAATGAATGAATGAATGAATGAATGTTTAACAACACCCTAGCACGAAAAATACATCGGCTATTGGGTGTCAAACTATGGTAATGCAAACAAATAAGGTGATGATCAACATCAATGTAAAAATTCAAGATTTAAATAAAAACACTGTAAAGAACTGTGCAAAAATACAAATATCACATATAGATACTGACTTTTACTCAAAATTTCAATTTGTGCTGTATTGGCTATTCTCAAAGAGAATGTTACACCCCTGCATCACGGTGAGATTACAGCACGCGCAGGGGTTAAACAAAACAAATGAGAACCCGGAAGCGTCTCTGTTTTTATTGTCTTTCCGGCGCACGATTTTGATATTGACGGTTACGTCACATGCTTCGATTTTGCAATTTCCAGTTATGATAGGCTGTCATTTGTAGCTTCGTCTCCTTGGCAACAGTCACTGACAAAGAAAACAAATAGCGTGTTATATTGTCAACGAAGGAAAGAAGAGACTGTGGTTTACGACATCGCAGCACGGTTCAAACTGCGACTATTAGGTGTCTGGTGTGTGGTGATGGCATCACTTTATGGAGAAGAAAACCGCTTCTAACCATGTGGCACAGTCCTGCTAGTACTTTATATATGGCCGTTCACACAGACAGCACGGCACATACCATGGCATTGACGTATTCGAGCCGTGAGGTAGTGGTTGTGTCAATATAAAACTCCTAATAAAACAAAAATCATTTTACCTCCTACTCCCCAAGGGGGCGATGACGTAGCTCAGTGGTACAGTGCTCGCTTGCTGCGCGGTCGGTCTGGGATCGATCCCCGTCGGTGGGCCCATTGGCCTATTTCTCGTTCCAGCCAGTGCACCACGACTGGTATATCAAAATCAAAGTTTATTTCTTAAGTGCTCCCCTAAGGACTTGAGCAAATCCTCAAACTCGGGCACATTTTCACCATGTATTTCCATCATGCTACCCACAATGTATAATATATTTGCTTTAAATATTGACATAAAATATTTCCTTTTATTTCTAATCATTTTGTCTTTTTTCGGCAGACGGATCGTGAACTCGTTCAGCATTTTAAAAATTATTATTAGGGTATTGGCATTACTGGATCCGCCCCTTCAACAAATGGCACCAGCATGGTTTTCTTGGTCAGAAGGTGGACGTACACAGTGGCGGATCCAGAAAATCCATTTGGGGGGGGGGGGGGGGGGGCAGTGACATGAGGTGGAATGCCAAGGGAACTTTGAGGGATGTTTGGAGGGGGATCGTAAAAAAATAAAAAATAATATATAATAAATTTATAACTATCGCAAAATTTAGGGGAGGGAGGGGGGGGGAACCGAGCCCCTGGGGCCTCCAAGATCCGCCTCTGGTACGAATGAGGAAGTAGCAAGCCAAAACGTTTATGTTATTCCGATCTGAGCCGCTTATTGCACGTCAGGCTGAATCAATAGAACTCTTTTAACCCACTTCACCAGATGGCGACAGTGAAATCCCGCTGAAGACTAAGCAGTTAGCCACACGGCTTCGGTCGATGTAATATTAACCGTAATATTAAACATAAAATAGAAAGAAAGAAATAAAAGTAAATAAAAAGATGACAACTACTCCGCTTACGCAAAAAAAATAAAGAAAAAAAAAGAAGATAAAAAAGACCTCCCCCCCCCCCCCAATAAATAGATAAAAAGAAGAAAGAAATAATACAAAAATAGATGAGAAAACGGGGAAAAGAAGAAGAAGAAAATGAAGTTTGTTTTGTTTAAGGACACCACTGGAGCACATTGGTTAACTAATCATCGGCTATTGGATGTCAGACATTTGGTAATTCTGACTCGTAGTCATCAAGACCGGCCTCGGTGGCTTCGTGGTTAGGCCATCGGTCTACAGGCTGTTAAGTACTGGGTTCGGATCCCAGTGCTATCCTGCCTGTGGGAAGCGCAAATAAAAGATCCATTGCTGCTAATCGGAAAGAGTAGCCCATGTAGTGGCGACAGCGGGTTTCCTCTCAAAATATGTGTGGTCCTTAACCGTATGTCTGACGCCATATAACCGTAAATAAAATGTGTTGAGTGCGTCGGTAAATAAAACATTTCTTTCTATCTTTCGTAGTCATCAGAGGAAACCCGCTACATTGCTCCTAATACAGCAAGGGATCTTTTATATGCACTGTCCCCACAGACAGGATAGCACGACATTTGATATACCAGTCGTGATGCACTGGCGTGAGGTGGGAATGAGAGAGGTGGTTCGATCCTGCGACGCAAAAAGAAGATAAAGTTAAAAACAAACAAAAAACCCCAAATTATCCACCCCACCCACTAAAATAACCATCCCATTTTCCCCTCTTAAAATACCCAAAATAAAACAAAACCAAGCAATTCTCAACAAAACAACAAAACAACCCCAATAGAACTAAGATAAATCAACCAATATATCTAATCGGATTGCCGCCCCTCCCTACACTCCCCCGAAACCTTTTAGTTTAAAAGTGTCGTTTTAATTACTTAATTTAAAAAACAGTGATGCAATTATAAATGGCACATAGGGGAGAGTCCTTTAATGTATTTTGTAAATATATTTTTGTATTTGTTACATTCTCCGCTGTTGGATAAATGTTCTTACACCTTCCACTTGACATGTACATACATGTTGTATTTCATTTGTGCAACTGATGAGCTGTAACAGCTCAAAGTTAAATAAAGAATTGAATTACCTGGGATAAACCCAATATTATTATGTCCTGTTACACACACACACACAAAACCCCCACCTAAAATACCCCCAAACCCCCCACCCCCCCAAAAAAAAAATGGCCTGCTGCCCCGTCCTCCCCACCCCACCCCACCCCCAGATATCTAGGCTAAGCAGGGACACTCCTGTAAATAAATAAATGACCAAATACAAATAAAGAGACAATAAATAAATAAATAAATAAAAACAATAAAGCAATACTGCAGTAAAATAAACATGAAATAGACTATGAATCAATTTCAATGTGAAATACACACCAATCATCACTCTTAGGAAAAAACAATGCAAAATATGACACTCGAGTACTTATAATGCTTCCCGCATATTGATAGTGACCTTGACCTTGTCACTTGAACAAGACCCACTCGCGCGAAGGCCTCGCACTTTAAAATAAGGTTAGTGCATGCGACATCAGCCGATGTTTACAAACACGACCCAGTTACAGTGCATGTCGATAAGAGCGCCGATGGATGTCAACATGATGGGATGTTTATAAATATAAAACTCCACGCTGAATTACGCAGTAAGGGGTTTTAAAAATTATAATAAAGAGGTAAAATTACTAATCTGTATTTGTGTAAGACGATGACCGAGTTCTTACTGAAAAAAAACCCCAACGACGCAGAAGCCAAATAACAAAATCAATAACATTAATTTTTGTTTTGTTTAACGACACCACTAGAGCACATTGATTTATTTAACATCGGCTATTGGATGTCAAACATTTGGTAACTTTGACGTAATCGTAGAGAGGAAACCCGCTAAAAAAATTCATTATTAGCTAGGGATCTTTTACAAGCACCATCCACACAGACATACCTTTGATATACCAGTCGGAACTGTAAGGGGGTGGGGTGAGGAGTAAGAATGTGCCCCTCACTTGTGGACAAAAATGTACGGTTTTTTGGTCCTACTCTATATAAATAAAGTTAAGTTTTTGCGACAGTTATAATTTTATTATATATTAATTGTAATTTTTTTTTACAATCCCCTCCAAACCTCCCCAAAGTTACCTTGGCATTCTGCCTCATATCATTGGGCCCCCCTAATGGATTTTCTGGATCTGCCACTGACATTTACTAATAAGCATATGTGGTAGGATGGGGTGCGGTAGTTAAGGGCACCAGTTCCCTCTCCACAACAAATAACCATCCCGTCGGTGGGCCCATTATGCTATTTCTTATTCCAGCCAGTGCATCACAACTGGTATATCAAAAGCCGTGGTAATGTGCTATCCTGTCTTTGTGATGCTGCATATAAAAGATCCCTTGCTACTAATGGAAAAATGTGGCGGGTTTCCTCTCTAAGACTATATGTTCAAATTACCAAATGTTTGACATCCAATAGCTGATAATTAATAAATCAATGTGCTCTAGTGGCGTGGTTAAACAAACCTTTACTTTTTTTCCAGAAAGGGGTCACAGGAATCCCGTGATTAAAATACATTATTTCCAGTGAAACATTCACAATGGATGTGAGCGCTTACAAAACGCATGCCTCCAGCCGCACTGAAATAATTGGCTCCATGCGTCTATTATATGGCCGTTAAAGGGACAAATCCTAGTTTTTAAACACTAAGACATATATTTATCACTATTAGAGCCGTTTATGATCACTGAAATCAAACATTACTTACATTTTATTCTTTAGAATGAATGAATGTTTAACGACACCCCAGCACGAAAAATACATCGGCTATTGGGTGTCAAACTATGGTAATGCAAATAAATAAAGTGATGATCAACATCAATATAAAAATTCAAAACTTAAACAAAAACAGTGTAAAGAACTGTGCAAAAACACAAATATCACAGAATTTTACGGATACTGAATTTTACTCAAAACTTCAATTTTGTGCTGTATTGGCCATTCTCAAAGAGAATGTTACACCCCTGCACCACGGTGAGGTTACAGCACGCGCAGGGGTTTTATTCTTTAGATAATCTATTTTCGTAGACCTGAAGTGTTTCTGGTCATCCTGGTGTTTATAATACCACAAAATGCATTTTTTCATATTTTTAAAAACGCACGTGCGTCTGTGTAATAACAGTTATGGAGTCGAGTTTTTGTTTATTGTTAACGATATTTCACCGTTTCAACGTCACAGACTCTTGTTTCACTCTCTTGTAACGTTATCCAAATGTATTACAGGTTTGTAACTTAACCAAACTTAGTGTCCACTTTTACGGGTTGAAAGTAGGCTCTGCGCCTTTAAAGACAGTAGCAGTAAGTCTGCATCCTAAACGGACGCGTGCGATGCGACAGATTTATCTGTACGTGTGCGGTTAGGATACGGCGATTGAAATCAATGATTTCTAAAATAATCGCTCGCAGCGCTCGCGTCTGGTTAGGTTACAGCTTAAACAAAACAAACCCCATGCACTCCAAAAATAAATAAATAAATAAATAAATAAATACTCGGTAAAATAAAAAATAAAAATCGGCAGCGTCTTTTTTTCTCTCTGTATGCCCTATTGAGCAGGCCCGTAGGAAAGATATTTGGAGATGGGTGTGTGGCACAGTCTGTAGTGGAGGAGGGGTGAGTGGTTGAGTGGGGCACACGGCTGATTTTAATCTTTATTTATACAGAGTACAAAAAAAAAACAACCCCTAAACAATACAGCACGCCCCCCCCCCCCCCCCCCCCCCCCCCCACAGGCCCCCGGTTCCTACGGGCCTGTTGAGAGGAGCGCTGCAGGATGTAATTCAGAGATGCTATATGCGACACTGGCATAAAGTACAACGGGTCGTAGGGTCATTTCTCATCAGTGGAGCATTTGTTACATTTGTATTTCTGTTTCAGACAGTGCTCTACAGATGTTACCCTGACATCTGTTCTGACTGTGAAAAACAAGCATAAATCAATGCAATGTCAGCTTTCACACTGACAACGAATAAATAAATATTGATATCACAACGTGTTAAGGTTTTATACTAAGTACTTCTTCTCTTTTGAAGGAGCGGGACATAGCCCAGTGGAAAAGCGTTCGCCTGATGCGCGATCGCTTTAGAATCGATCCCCGTCGGTGGGCCCACTGGGCTATTGCTCGTTCCAGCCAGAGCACCACGACTGGTATATCAAGGACCGTGGCATGGGTTCTCCTCTTTGTGGAATGGTGCTTATAAAATATCCCTTGCTACTAATGATAAAAATGTAGTGGGTTTCCTCTCTAAGACTATATGTCGGAATTACCAAATGTCTGACATCCAATAACCGATGATTAATAAATCAATGTGTTCGAGTGGTGTCGTTAAACAAAAATAAACGTTTACTTTCTTCCCTTTTGAATAATGCAAGAAAGACAACTCTGTTTCAAATCAGAATACAGAAACACAAGAGTTGTGCCCCTTGCAATTAGTACCTTTACCATTCAGACAACAGATTGGTAGAATTTGCAGCGTTTCAAGGGGTTCTTAAAGTGATACTCTAGCGAAAATATCGCAATAACCCTGTGTTGGACGCTTATCAGCCTTAATTGAAATTGTGCTTAGATGTCAATATAGACTAGCAAAGCTTCCTTCGTGTCCCCTAATCGTTTTGTTACTTTATTTCTAATTCCGAAACCTGTTTGTTTCAACTTTTCCTGCTTTGTGCGTATGAATTCCTAAACATGTGGGCGGGACGTCGCCCAGTGGTAAAGCGCCCGCTTGCTGCGCGGTCGGCCTGGGATCGATCCCCGTCGGTGAGCTCATTGGGCTATTTCTCGTTCCAGCCAGTGCACCACGACTGGTATATCAAAGGCCGTGTATGTGCTTTCCTGTCTGTGGGATGATGCATATAAAAGATCCTTTGCTACTAATGAAAAAAAAATGTAGCTGGTTTCCTCTCTAAGACTATACAGTCAAACTTCGATCACTCCACTTTCGATCTCTCGAAAACTTCGATCTCTCGATCTGAAGCGACGGTCCCGACCGAGTTGCTATACAATTTAGTAATAACGACCTTCGAAAACTCAAACTTCCAAAAACTCAATAAACTCGATCTCTCGACCTGTATGACGAAATTGCCATATGTTTGACATCCAATAGCCGATGATTAATAAATCAATGCGTTTTAGTGGTGTCGTTAAAAAAAAACCCACTTTAACTTTAACTCCCCTATACATGTGTGGATACTAGTAAGAAAGAAGGTCGTAACCCTGCTTAAAACAATATAAGAAACTTCTATGTTAAGTGTTGAGAGTCTTCATTAAAACAGCAAAACATCGCCTCCCAACAACTAAAACAAAACAAAACAAAAAATAAGAACACAAGCCAAACCAAACCAAAACAAAACAAAACAGACAGATACAGCCAGCGAAACAGACAGACAGACAAATGACCACCTATATACCCCTGCACCGTGTACAAGGAACACTCCAGAACGCTTTTCATCTAATATATTACGGTGTGGTGGTGGTGTTAGGCACGGTAATATAGGGTCTTCTTCACAAATAGTCAGGGGTTCTAGAATACGGTAGATAGATGCCCGAGGCCAGTGATTATTATACTCGGGCCACCAAATAATATTTTGTTTTGCTAGCTCGATGACAAGTAATAAAATTCATTATCTTTTTTAGTTGAAAGGTGCGTATTTGAAATATGTCCACAAATGTTTTCCTTGTATTTTTACCTTAGTTTGACACCTAATAGCCGATGTAATTTTTGTCCTATGGTGTCGTACAATATTCATTCATTCATTCATTCATTCATTCATTCATTCAATCATCCATCCATCTATCCATTCATCCATTCATCCATTCATCCACTCATCCACTCACTCACTCACTCACTCACTCACTCACTCACTCACTCATTTATTCATTCATTCATTCCTCGTGTCTAAAAAAAAACAAGCAATGACGACCACTAGTCCGTAGTTTATTACATGTTGTTATTTTAACTCCATCACGGATAGTTATTATACAGGGAGCTTACACAATTGAAATATAATAATATTCTCCTGGGTATAAATGACCTAATCGTCTGTTGAGAAATATATTCCAAGACTTCAGAACAACAACTTGCCAATACAGAATTAATAGATCGACTTGAGCTGAGGTTGTGACGGAAAGGAAAGAAGCGATACGGGTTAAAGGTGACGCTGCATAATTATTTCATAGAATTGGTCAGTGCTAGATATTTGTTTGTGGCGTCATTGAAGGTAAAGGGGAAAAAAAGGAATATTTTCAAGAAAGAAAGAACTGTTTTATTTAATGACGCACTCAACACATTTTATTTACGGTTATATGGCGTCAGACATATAGTTAAAGACCACACAGATATTGGGATAGGAAACCCGCAATCGCCACTTCATGGGCTACTCTTTCCAATTAGCAGCAAGGTATATTTTATATGCACCATCCCACAGATAGGATAGTAGATGTACATACTACGGTCTTTGTTACACCAGTTGTGAAGCACTGGCTGGAACGAGAAATAGCCCGATGCTAGACCGACCGCACATCATGCGAGAGCTTTACCACTGGGCTATGTCCCGTCCGTTGATAAAATAAGACCGTAATATTATTGTCGATTGGTTCAAGGAATTAATTTTTTACGAACACTTGTAGCATCCCACCGACGGGATCGATCCTAGGAATGTTTTCAAAGTTTAAGGTTTAACGACACCACTAGAGCACATCATCGGCTATTTGGTAATTTTGACATAGTCTTAGAGATGAAATCCGCTAAATTTCTCCATTAGTAACAAGGGGTCTTTTATATGCACCATCCCAGAGACAGGATAGCACATACCACGGACTTTAATATACCAGTCGCGGGTGCACTGACTGGAGCTAGAAATAGCCTAATGGGTCCACCGACGGGGATCGATCCCAACCCGACCGCGCATCAAGCGAACGCTTTCCCACTGGGCTATGTCCTGGCGAATGTTTTCAAATACGCTGACGGCTCTGCTACAATTTCTTAATACACAAAGTACACATCTCTTTAGAACAATAGGCGTATGTGAACTAGCGTCCATTCTTGTAAAGATTCTCCTACAATTACAATTTATATCATCTTAGAACAATAGGCATATTAGCACCTCTGGCACTCCTAAAGGTTCTTACCGGCCTCGGTGGAGTCGTGGTTAGGCCATCGGTCTACAGGCTGGTAGGTACTGGGTTTGGATCCCAGTCGAGGCATGGGATTTTTAATCCAGATACCGACTCCAAACCCTGAGTGAGTACTCCGTAAGGCTCAGTGGGTAGGTGTAAACCACTTGCACCGACTAGTGATCCATAACTGGTTCAACAAAGGCCATGGTTTATGCTATCCTGCCTGTGGGAAGCGCAAATAAAAGATCCCTTGCTGCTAATCGGAAAGAGTAGCCCAGGTAGTGGCGACAGCGGGTTTCCTCTCTCAATATCTGTGTGGTCCTTAACCGTATGTCTGACGCCATATAACCGTAAATAAAATGTGTTGAGTGCGTCGTTAAATAAAACATTTCTTTCTTTTTCTTAAAGATTCTTGGGCGGGACGTATCTCAGTGGTACAGTGCTCGCCTGGTGCGCGATCGATTTAAGATCAATTCCCGTGGGTGGGCCCATTGGGCTAGTTCTCGTTCCAGGCAATACACCACAACTTGTAACAAAGGCCGTGGCATGTACTATCCTGTCTGTGGGATGGTGCATATAAAAGATCCGTTGCTGCTAATCGAAAATAGTGGCCGGTGAAGTGGCGACAGCAGGTTTCCTCTCTCGATATTTGTGTGGTCCTTAGCCACATGTCTCACGCCAGATAACCGTAAATAAAATATTTGAGTGTGTCGTTAAATAAAAAAATGTCCTTCCTTCCTAAAGGTTCTACTTTTCAGTAACGATTCATATATTTATATCATAAATATTAACAATGTAACTAGCGGAAGTCATAGCAATAGCAATAACCACTCTTGGTTCCATAGCTCATCTGGACAACGTCAGATTAATGTTTGTTTTGTTTAACAACACCACTGGAACACTGTTATTAATTAATCATCGGCTATTGGATGTCAAACATTTGGTAATTTCGACATTATAGTCTTAGATATGAGACTCGCCACATTTTTAGCAGCAAGGGATCTTTTATATGCACCATCCCATAGACAGGACAGCACATAACACGACCTTTAATATACCAGTCGTGGTGCAAAGGCTGGAACGGGAAATGTGTCCACTGACAGGAGTCGCTCCTAAATCGACCGCGAATCAAGCGGGCGATTTACCACTGGGCTACGTCCCACCCCTACGACATGCACATCCGCCATCTCTAGGCATGGCATTCCCAGTCTGGAGCTCGACGCGTTAAGACGTGTTTGTTTCGCTTGTGCACACTGCACGTGCTTTCGCGGCTCGACTTGGGGATCCTTCACTTCGTTGTTTTTGTCAGCGAAGTGAAGTTTTCTACTGGGATGTATGCGGCCATTGGAACTGATTGAACGCTGGAACGCTGGAACGCTTCTCGTTTCGACAGTCTGCACCACCAGGTTGGATTATTGTTTAGCGAGATCCCTTGCCTCCACGTCATTCTCCGTCTGACTATGTTGACTTGTTTTTTTTCGTGACTCGTATGACGGCCATTCTGCAGAACGCCACGGTTGTTCGCGTTTAGTCTCTACATGTCCGAGCCTGTCCTAGCAGCACTGGAAGATTGACAGCCCCACTCTAAGAAGAAACAGGAAGCGGGGTCGGCCCATACCACTCTTTTCTAGACTTTAATTTGTTTTATTGTGATACCATCTCGTATACTCCGGAGTCGGGCCCGTCCGCACCACTATACCAACCCATGACGACTGGACTATACCCTAGTCTGATTCTCTCTCTCGTTCAGACGGATCCGGCTTCTCAAGATCTGTATTTCAGCACAGCACTACACCTTCAACGTCTGTTGACTGTCAATCTAGGGGTTTTCTTGACGGGATGCAACCCATCTCGTCCCTACAAGCTGTGCACCCTAACGGCCTTCACGAGGCCACTCACGTGGACATATAGATCGGACTTTAAACTTTTAGACCTTCGTTCAAAAGTTTATGTCGAAATTACTTCTTTTTTTTAAATATTATTAAATAGTCTCTTCTTTCTCTTATTTATATTTGGACTGTCCTTCTAAAATACTCCAAATTATATAAATATTCGACCGAGTAGTCAATTCTTTTTATTTTTGGCTTTTTTACTAATTGCTATTTTCAGAATTCTGCCCATTTTCAACTCTACCCCCCCCCCCCCCTCCTCCTCCATCCCGAGTAAGGCCACCGATCTTATCTAATTTCTTTTTGACCACCCGATCTAATCTAGCGACCAAATGTAATGAGTAGAATTTTATTAATTATATTAATTAGAGATGCGCATCAAAATTTTAAAGGCCCAATATTTAATTTTTGGATGTAAATTTCAAAATTGTCCGCTTAATTTTTTTCTGTCCCGGGAAAGCCCCTGGCTATCCAGAAACAGAGACATGCTCGAAACTCTAGTGGTATATGAGCATGCAAAAATTATTCGCACTCGCACTCGCATGGCTTTCTCACTTTTTTTTTTTTTTTTACGGCCCATTGGTAAAGAGCTCTCTGATGTTCGATCGTTCTAGGACCAATCCCTGTCGGTGGGCCCATTGGGCTACTTCTCGCTCCAGCTAGTGCACCACGACTGGTATATCAAAGGCCGTAGTGTGTGTTATTATGTAGGTGGGATGGTGTATATATAAGATCCCTTGCTACTAATGGACAAATGTGCCAGTTGTTTGACATCCGTTAATTATGATTAATGAATCAATGTGCTCTAGTAGTTTCGTTAAACAAAACAAACTTTAAAAAAAAAAACCTCACTCTTTATGCTAAAAAGGCTAACAGTTTAAAAAAAAAATTTACAAACAGAAGTCAAACTAATAGTTTCTGCACTCTTTTGATATCATTTTTATTACTGTGTCGATCGTATAACGGTAAAATAATGATGAAATAAAATATTTGTATACCACATCAATGTTAATTATTTAAGGGCAGTTTATGTGTGTGGGTGTGCCGATACCAACATTGTATAGGCCTATTCTAATGTATAAACATCCTTATTAATGTGTATATATTAACAATGTAATATTATGACAAAGGCGAAATCTATTAACCGCGATAAACATCTGGCGTCAAATGCTGTCGATTATTATATATAGTTGTATGTAAATACATCGGTATTTTGACAGTTGTGGTGTGATATACTCTTGTACTCTAAGCAACTGACAGGCGCGTCATGTAGTTCAGTGGTTAGAACATCAGGCCCGGACTAAAGTTAAAGTTTGGTTTGTTTAAAGGGACATTCCTGAGTTTGTTGCATTGTAAGATGTTTGTGAAAAATAAAATATTTCTACGATTAAACTTACATATTAAATATATTTTCTTGTTTAGAATATCAGTGTCTGTATATTCAATGAGTTTCTGGTCATCATAATATTTGTAAGAAGCTCAAATTGGATTTTGACTTCAAATAATTTCGTACGTACGAAAAAATATATTTTAGGAAATAAAATGAAATTTAACCTCGTACAAATATTAGGACAATCAGAAACACGTTTAATATACAGCCACTAATATTTTATGCAGAAAAGTATATTTGATATGTAATTACAATCGTTAAAAAGTCTCTTTTACTCGATAACATCTTTAAAATTGCAACAAACTCAGGAATGTCCCTTTAAGGGTCGTTTTCCCTGTGAGCGGATTGCGGCGCGGGCGGAGGCAAGGGACGCGGACACACACATGCGCACGCACACAGGCACGGACACACGCACGGACACACACACACACGGACACATGCGCACGCACACACGCACGAACACACACATGCACGGACACACGCACGGACACACACACACACACACACACGTGTATATATAAATCGAATCTATAGCTATCAGTACAACATGTTTCCATACAAGCGACGCAGTTAGCTTCGATCTTACGTCTCAAGTACCTCGAACAGACGTTTTACCGACTGAGTTAATCCCGACCCTGATGAAAGTTAAAAAGTTAAATGTTATTCTGTTTAACCACACCACTAGAGCTAATTGATTTATTAATCTTCGGATATAGGATGTCAAACATTTGATAATTCTGACATTTAGTCTAAGAGAGGAAACCCGCTTCATTTCTTAATTAGTAGCAGACAGGATAGCACATACCAGTCAGTCGGCTGATTGCTCGCTTGAGGTGCATGCGTCGCATGATTGAACCAGATCGGTGGATCCATTCAACTGATTGGGTTTTTCTCGTTCCAATCAGTGCACGGCAACTGGTCAAATGCCGTGGTATGTGCTTTCCTATCTGTAGGAAAGTGCATATAAAAGATCCCTTGCTACATTAGGAAAAATGTAGCGGGTTTCCTCTGGTGACTACACATCAGAATTACTAAATATTTGATATTCAATAACCGATGATTAATTAATCAATGTGTTCTAGTGGTGTCATTTAAGAAATAAACTTTGATTTTGATATACCAGTCGTGGTACACTGGGTGGAGCGATAAATAGCCCATTGGGCCCACCGACGGGAATCGATCCCAGATCGACCGCGCATCAGGCGAGCGCTTTACCACTGAACTACGTCCCGCCCCTCGACCTTGATAAAGAGTTAAATAAGATTCAGGGCACAGTAATGTAGTTTGTTTTATTTAACGACAACACTAGAGCAGATTTATTTATTAATCGTCGGCTATTGTATGTCAAAGATTTGATATATTTTCTAACATGTAGAAATAGAGGCAACCCAGCTTCATTATTCTATTAATAGCAACGGATCTTTTATAGCCACTTTCCACGGACAGGACAGCACATTCCACGGCCTTTGATATACCAGTCGTGCAGTAATATAGAGTCGTCTCCTGCTAAACAGATATGGTGGTAGGGCACTTTTTTATTTTTGGATAGCCACGCCCACCCCCACGCCTCAGCTAAGGAGGTCCTAGATACTCGCCTGATGTGGCATGGGTCGTAGGATCGATGCCTCTCGATGGATCCCATAGGGAGTTTCCCCATTCTATCCAATCTACCACGAATAGTATACCAAAGTTCAGTGTATGTTCACGGTATAGGTGAAAATATATATAAAGTATCACGTGTAACAATTTGGTAGGAGTAGTGACTAGGTGGTCTGTTTCTTCTCGTATTTATTTAGATTAATCAAGATTAAGTGTCTTTATAACCAACATGTTAAACACCTAACCGACGTTTAAAATGTGCTTGCGGTGTGGCCTCAGATTACAGTTATCTTCCCATTTGATTGTCCAAAATCCGGAAATTTGACCGCGCAAGTAGTCTGCTGTTTGACTGTGATTATTTCATGGCCGACAGCTATGAAGTGGCAACTGTTTGACTGAAATGACAGGGGATAGCATGTAGTTTGTAAACATGTGTAACTTGTTGACATTGAAGACTTGTTTGTGGTAATTCCGGCCCATGCAAAAGTAGTGCTTTTTGTGTAAAATGGGTGTACTCCGGCCTGGTTTAGTATCTGTTTAAACCAATATGCTGGGAGAAAGAGCTGGACAACAGGGGTTGTCCTTTTCAGGGTATGTGTCCCCCATGCAGGCAAAGGTACATACAAAACTTCACGGGCCTGCTGATATTAATAAAAATGTTATAGCCACTAAGGCTATATAGAAACATATAGCGAAATTAATTGTGGTCTGAGGACCGTGTTGTTATTGTTAAGCTTACAGAATTATTACTTCCCTTTTCTACAAAGTGACACCCAAAGTATTGTATTGTATTGTATTGTATTGTATTGTGTTTTATTATGTTGTGCTGTGTTGTTGTGTTATGTTGTTGTGTTGTTGTGTATTATGTTGTGTAATACTTCGGCCCTCGCCTTCTCTACAATGTAGACACCACGTCACTAAATTGAAAAACGAACACATTTACTACAATGACTGAGTCATCGTAGTCGCTGGATTGCCTTACCGCGCCGAAGTATTACAGTTGAGAGTTTGTGTGTTTTGTTCAACGACACCACTAGAACACATTGATTTATTAACCATCGGCTATTGGATGTCAAACGTTTGGTAATTTTTGACATATATTCTTAGAGAGGAAACCCGCTAGCTATATTTTGAGAGAGAGAGAGAGAGAAAGAGAGAGAGAGAGAGAGGGAGAGAGGGAGTGGGAGAGAGGGAGAGAGAGAGAGGAGAGAGAGAGAGGGAGAGAGGGAGGGAGAGAGGGAGGGAGGGAGGGAGGGAGAGAGAGAGGAGAGAGAGAGAGAGAGGGAGAGGGAGAGGGAGGAAGAAATTGAGAGAGAAAGAGAGACCCTCGCTACACCAAAACACACACACACACACACACACACACACACACACACACACACACACACACACACATACACACCACATACACGCACAGCAAACGCGCACACATCAACATAATAACACTTTACAGTTGAAACATTTTAATACCAACTTACGAAACGTTTATACAATATTTACAATGCAGAAAAATAAGCAGTATATACAAACAATACAATTACCATATACAATACATAGTGAAGATTCTTTCCCAGTAGGTTATGTAACATGTACTAGGGCACAACGTATATGGAAAGGGCTGTTCCAGAGTTGGTGCAATGGGGGTGGGGTGGGGGCGTAAATCCTGATGATATATATATATATATATATATATATATACATATATATATATATATATATATATATATATATATATATATATATATATACACACATACACATTTAGTGGCGGCTTTACTAGAAATAATTTTACCGCAAATAAAATCCCTTTATTTTATGGGATGAGGATATTAGAAAATATTGCACCACCTTCATCACCCCTATCTGGCCATTTCTATAACAGTCCAAAACGATACTAAACAACCGTATATAATTGAATATTCAATACTGACTTCGGTAACTTCAAAAAATATAGTAACGCTATATTATAATGTAATACCCCGCTGACGTCAATTTAATGCAAAATGAACGAAATTCATGTACATGTGGAAAACAGTAAAGATTGTCCAATCAAACCTCTGTACAGCGGACATGTAAGAGGCTATGAAAAACTGACCTCTTGAAATAAAAGGGATTAAATGTACTGCACTGCAAACAGCCTGATCTATCTCAGTAAGTAGTACGCTTGCGTCGAGGGATCGAATCCCCTCGGCGAACCTAATTCTTTGTACCCCAACTAGGAACGATAACAATATAGCATATGTATTGATTTATTAATCATCGACTTTTGGATGTCATATTATTAGACTTAGAGGAAGGAAGGAATGAAATGTTTTAACGACACACTCAACACATTTTATTTACGGTTATATGGCGTCGGACATATGGTTAAGGACCACACATATATTGAGAGAGGAAACCCGCTGTCGCCACTTCATGGGCTACTCTTTTCGATTAGCAGCAAGGGATCTTTTATATGCACCATCCCACAGACAGGTTAGCACATACCACGGCCTTTGATGTACCAGTCGTGGTGCACTGGATGGAGCGAGAAATAGCCCGATGGGCCCAATGACGGGGATCGATCCCAGACCGACCGCGCATCGAGCGAGAGAAAGAGAGAGAGTTAGTTTATTTTGTTTAACGACACCACTAGAGTACATTGATTAATTAATCATTGGCTGTCAAACAGTTGGTATTTCTGACACATAGTCATCAGAGGAAACCCGCTAAACCATTGGACTACGTCCCGCCCCTTCGGCCGTTGGAGTCCAAATATTATTTACTTGTCCACATCCAATTAAGTTTCAGACACGTCATAATGCCGCATCATGCCAGCATCATATGCCAGCGCTTTACCACTGGGCTATGTCCCGTCCCCAGTCTTGGAGGAAACCCGCTACCTTTTCCATTAGCAGCAAGGGATCTTTTATATACACCATCCCACAGACAGGACAGACTGGTCGAGAACAAGTTAACGGTTTTTTTTGTTTAACGACACCATTAGAGCACATTGATTTATTAATCATCGGTTATTGGATGTCAGACATTTGATAATTTTGACATATAGTCTTCGAAAGAAAAGAAGCTATATTTTCCCCATTAGTAGCAAGGGATTTTTTTTAATATGCACCATCCCACAGACAGGATAACACATACCATGGCCTTTGATATACCAGTCGTGGTGCACTGGTTGGAACGAGAAATAGCGACGGCGGTCGATCCTAGACAGACTGCGAGTCAGGTACCACTGGGCTACGTCCCGACTATATTCCACCCGACAGGACAAGCAAAAAAACTAACCAGGTTATGGTCCACCGACAGGGTTCGATCCTAGGACTCGAGCACCTCAGGCGATCGCTCTAGATCTACCACTAGAGCTAGATTTCCGCCCCGATAGAAATTACTACCGGATATTACATTTTACTAAATGGCCGGAATTTCATTGAGACTTACGCATAAAAGCTAATCGTTTCGTCAATATTATTTCATCTGGATGAGATGCGATTTAATTAACCAAGTAACCAAGAACCCACACGAAGGCAAGAATTTCATTTAAGATTCTCAAACTGGTTATATAACTTGGCTAAACTACATCAGAGGTAACCGTGCCACCGGAAACTAAACTCGCAAATATTCCCTTAACCGCGTTCTTTCGGGCTTTCTTTCCAAAACCAGCTCTGTTTACAATTCATTACTACTCGTTACTTGATTTTGTCCAGGTTGTTAACGCACCTCACGACACTGCTTGCATAAATAACGACTGGCTGCTATTCAGAAAAAAATCAGCCTCTCATTGCTGAATAAAGGATTTTGTAAAATGTGGATGACAAAACGACTGGGCTGAACTATTGGTAACACAAATGAGCGAGGAATATACGAACCATGTTGATAATGTGCAGTTCATAGCCTAAAGTGTGGAGGTGGAGGTGGTGGTGCACAAAAAACTCCACCCCTTAAATCCGCACCTACCTTTTAATAATGTAGGATGGAAGGAACGTAGTCCAGCGGTTTGAGTGTGTAGAATCGATTTAAACATATAAAATTATTGTATCAAGAAAGAAATGTTTTATTTAACGACGCACTCAACACATTTTATTTACGGTTATATGGCGTCAGACATATGGTTAAGGACCACACAGATATTGAGAGAGGAAACCCGCTGTCGCCAGCAAGGGACATTTTATATGCACAATCCCACAGACAGCGTAGCACATATCACAGCCTTTGATATACCAGTCGTGGTGCACTGGCTGGAACGAGAAATAACCCAATGGGCCCACCGACGGGGATCGATCCCACACCGACCGCGCATCGAGACAGCACTGTACCACTGGGCTACGTCTCGCCCCTTATTGTATCAATGACCACGGAAGTAGAAATGAAGTAACGCTGTATGAAGTAACTGTATCCTATTAAAGGGACATTCCTGAGTTTGCTGCAAGTTTTAAGATGCTATCGACTAACAGAGACTTTTTAACGATTATAATTACATTTTCCTGCATAACATTTTAGTGGCTGTATATTAAACGTGTTTCTGATCGTTCTAATATTTGTACTAGGTTAAATTCCATTTTATTTCCTAAAGTATATTTTTTCGTACGTACGAAATTATTTGAAGACAACATCCAGTTTGGGCTTCTTACAAATATTAAGACGACCAGAAACACATTGAATATACAGACACTGATATTCTAAACCAGAAAATATATTTAATATGCAAGTTTAATCGTAGAAATATTTTATTAGTCGGAAACATCTTACAATACAACAAACTCAGGAATGTTCCTTTAACTGTTCAGATCTTTCAAACGAGCAATGGTAGACACACTAAGAGTATATAATGTAATGGAACATGTCAGCTTCGGAACTGTATATATATATATATATATACATGGGCGTACATGGGGGGGGGGGGGGGGCGGTCGATGGGTTCGACCGAACCCTCCCCCCCCCTGAAATCGCTTTTTTAAAATAATTTAATATATCTGACATTGATATCTGACATTATTATATTTACTCAACATAGAAATATATGCCCAATATCTCTGCAATCTATTTTGGAACCCCCCTTTTCAAAATCCTATGTATTAGAACCCCCCCCCCCTCCCTTTTCAAAATCCTATGTACACCCATGATATATATGTATGTGTGTTGTGTTGAATGCGCCGTGGAGGTGAGGAGACCAGGACCGAACCTAATCTAATATAAGAGGGGTAACAGAACAAAAAGAAATCAAGGCACAGTAACACAAAATCTCATCCACCCATACAATTTTATTTGGGTGGAGGTGGTGGTGGAGGGGGGAGTAACTGCCTCTGCACCCTGCTAGTTACCGCCCTGGGTATGTGAGCACTTAAGTGCTGGATTTAAGATAAACGCTACAACATCTAAATTCATCAACTACATCAATTCTACGTAATACATAAATATTTTAACAACAATTATATATAGCTATAACAAACAGATTTAAAACAAAAAGATGTCTGCCATTAAGTTCCTAGTTTATAATCTCGAGACAGAATACATTTAGTAGTGTTTAGTTTCTCTGAAAGGAAAACGTTGATCACAACCAACAGTCCCAGGACAGTGAGGGATTATTATCAGCTTCTCTCAACCAGAGACCTAATTCACTAAACACTCGCAACGTTACGATCTCGCAGTGCAATGCTAAAAGACTTGCAAAGAGGATGCTTTGTTGTCTAGCAGAGCCTAAGAGAACTTTGTGAATCAGGCCCCTGGTGGAACAACTAACGCTGGTGAGATTGTGTCATTCTGTACAGGTCACAACAGACTGAACCCTCATACGTCAAAAAAAATGTCAGGCTAGCACCTTCACCAACTAGCAGCTGTGGTCCGAATCACCAAACAACGGATCGCATCCTACAGATGTGTCCAAGTGATCATGACTCCCCGACAAACTAAGCTGTGAGGTGACAGATGAAAACTGGAAACCACAGCTCATTTCATCCTACAGTCTGGACTACTAGTGTAGCTTGTGAACGAGGAGGAAAGTAAAGTTTGGTTTATTTAACGACGCCACTAGAGCACATTGATTTTTAATCTTATCATTGGCTATTGGACGTCAAGAGGTGAAGAAGAAAAAGAAAAGAAAAAAGAAGAAGAAAAAAAAAAAAAGAGAAAGAAGAAAAAAGGAAGGAGGAAGAAGATAAAGAAGAAGAAGAAGAAGAAGAAGAAGAAGAAGAAGAGAACTTGTGGTAAAACGTTAATCCCAGACACTGTCTTAAGGATAAATCCTAATATAAAGTTCAAACGGAGGAAGAGAATGATCACATTTGGTTTTTCAAATGTCTTGGATTATAAACTTGTAAAATGGCAGCCTAAATGTCTATTGTCCAGGTTTTGTTTATGGAAGCACTTAATAAAAATCTGTAACACTGGAAATAGGTTTTTCAAGACTGAAAAAATTAATACATGTACCATGTTTTAGAATATGCACAATACTGTATCACATAGCACTATGTGTTGTTTAAAAGCAGAAAAAATAATATACCCTTTTTTTCCATCAATTATTATTTTCTTAAAATGTCACCTCCATAATTACATAATGTAGATCCATCATCGAACTGAATCTTATGACTAACGACACGTCATCATGTCTAGCACCATTGGATTAAGTTCTTCAACAGTTTTTGTTGAGTAAATCTTTCTATCCACATCAAACATGGCTATCAATCAAACTTGGCATAAAGTGCAATTTGAATAGCAATCACGTATTTATTAAGGACATTTGCAATATTTCCTTTCTGTCTATACATGCGCCCGTTAAGCCTTCGGTGGCATAATAGTTAGGTCATCAGCTGATAGCAGGTAGGTGAATCAATTCTGTAACTTCAAAGATCTATTTTACTTGGTCACTTGTTTTGTTAACAGTCGTAAGCATGCTATTTGGGTGGTCTATATAACCATGTTTGACGGCAGGTACTGCAAAACGTTTTCTCACGTGTAGAAACAGTAACAACAACAACAACAACAAAGAAGAAGAACTGCGGAAGCACAAACACGTAAACTCCGAATGAAAGTAAATCGGCTTGCAACTTATTGAGCGTCAATATTTTATTTTGAAATATTTATCACTTCAATCTTTGTTTTTACTAGAGAAGAGCTCGACGTTGTCATAGATACTCATTTTGGACGAGGAGGTTTGCTCAAAAACCATTGGACGTTTCGCGGAAGGATACACTAATGGTTGCGGTTCCGGTAGATCCGATTCCGATTTGTAGCACAGGTTCTTGGCGTTGATTGGCTGATTAATCATGGGCGTGGACTCCACTGTGTTGTCGTAATCGTCGTCGTAGCCCATTCTAGACTGTGGCAATGGATGCTGTAGATAATTAGGCGGGTAATCGGGCTCTTTTCTCTGCGTAGCATAAACCTGTCTTGGATACTGTGCCGGGAATGGCTGCCCATAGCCACCGGGCGAACTCTGCACATAGGGGGCCTGCTGTGGATATATCGGGGAATGGGGAGACGGCTGAGAGCCATAACCTTGCGGATACTTCCGGACTTCCGTGTAAGTGGGATACTCGTACTGCTGTGGAACGTTCTGCTGCTGAATAGATGGCGCCACGGTGTTTATTGCTGGCGACCTGTTTCCGTTTCCGGTATCAATATCCGGCGGAAGTGTGACTTTTTTCGCAATTAGTTTGCCGTTTTTCTTCAGCGAGCCATCTTTCAATGACGACGGTTTCTGCACAACAGCATAGGACGGGAACTCAGACGAATCTACCGTCATATCTGAAGTAATGTTTTCCTGTAAAAGAAACACAATTAATGTACTTTGTAAAACATATAAGTAAGTAAACAAATAAATAAATAAATTTCAATTATTGAAATTAAAATTTTAAAAACAATACAAAAAAACTGACGCTGCCAGAGTTATGCAGATAGATCTTGCATATTACTTAAAGGGCTTGGATCTATCTACGTTTAAAAGCTAGTATACTTTGCGTACGTGTCTCACTAGATATGTAGGTCATTTATCAAGAAATCAGTGTAGTTAATATTGGTGCTGGTGTTGCTTCTATTCAGTTAAATATGAAAATCTCCATATGGATCAGCGATTCATAAACAAAATGTTTATGTATATATATTCCTCCCATGTGGTGCAACGGTCCGAGTGTTAATGAAGTGTTGTCTTGTCACGTCTGTGGTAAGCGGTGCATGGAGAATGGAATTTCTGTTTGTAAATTGTGTCAGTAAACAAGGATCTTCGTTTTACTTACAAATTCTGATATCTGATTTACAAAACTTATGCATTTTAATGTTGAACCTAACCTTGTAACAACCAAAACACTTTTAAGATACTTTTTGTACACACAGTAGTTTTATCTTTTACTGTTACATACATATATATATATATATATATATATATATATTGATTTAACTATTGGTCTCTCATAATTCCTTAAGGAATGACTTTTAATTTTTGTTTATCTTACATATCTATGTAATGTCAATAAAGTGATATGTTAGTAAGTTATCTGTCTGTCTGCAGGGATACAAGTTCCTTTTCAGCTCCTATAAAATTAAATACAGGTAACATAAAAAAGACATTCCCTCGGGGAGAGAGCATTATCAGTCATATCTATGTGGAATGTCACAGTCGAGGGGGTCTTCGTAACAAGGCTATTTTAGTCTGATGTCGGAATTATAATAGGTATTTTTAAACACTGCAAGGTTATAATTATAAATGCTCATAAGATGGGTAACCCGATGTCCTTGGACCCTAGTAGCTATGTTATTGAAATCCGAAAATTAATTCCACTCAGATTATCTTTCAGGGCCGTACCCTGATTAAAATCCTAGGGGGGGGGGGAAGGGGGAGGGGGCACTACGTTTTATAAACAAATGAAACACTATACAAATTAAACCCTGAAATTAGTATGCTATTTTCTGGAGTAAAAAAAAAATAAGAAAGAAAGAAAAAAAAAATGAGATTCTCAGGGAGGCAACTGCCCCACCTGCCCCCACCGGAGGGTACGACCCTGTCCTTCCAGCTTGTTATGCTATACAAGTCTCTAAATATCGGTTAACGAAGTCCAGCAATCTGGCACGAAATTGCTACCACTAATACGAAACAACACGACACAAAAAATGCACTGTTGGTAATTTCGCTAAGACAGCACATACCACAATGTGCTAACCATGATTCCTGAACATTGAAATTCGAAAATGCTTATACCACTCAGACTATACTTCCAACCTGTTATACTATACTAGTCTTTAAATATCGGTTAACGAAGTCCGGTAATCTAGCACAAAATTGCAATCTCTGATACAAAACAACGTGAAAAAATGTACTGTTGGTAATTTCGCTAAGACAGCACATACCACAATGTGCTAACCATGATTCCTGCAACAGTCGCGCGCCACTGGACGCTAAGTTCCGCTCTGTACGAAAACAAACGATTCTGACAGATACACCGAGACTAAATTCTTGACATGGCGCCAACAAACACGCGCTACCGTTAACTTGTGATTGTGTATCTTTTGCTGATCCAGACAGCGCACAGGTCTCAGCATTTAATTATATGTATGTATGTATGTATGTATGTATATACCTAATGTATTTCCTGGGGAGCATGGCCCAACCCCCCGAAAAACATCGCTCGCCACAGTCTAGACCACCCCCACCCCACCCCCCTGCACACTTTCCTGTATATGCGCCTGCATTTCAACTGCATTTCGTATATTTCCAGGGGATGGCAACTGACCCCATCCCCTGTCCCCATGCCTATTCCCGTCTATTTACAACCATTTACAGGGAATCACCATCCAAGTAAAAACCAAACCCAGGGCTTCTAGATTATGGTAGCCCCACTCCCATGGCTAGTGACATTCAATTTTGGGCTGGTAAATAACTACCATTGCCATGCCCGACAGCTAGTGATTTTTTTGTTTGTTGGCCAATATGAATGTCCTGCCCCCACCCCAACCCTCCAATATTAGTGTTTTTAAGCTCTATCTCCCTCTTTAGGTGACATATTTGAGTATTACTAATTATTTATGAATTTTTAACCGTGGCTCAGTAAAATTTTAAAAAGTCACCATACACGGCTAACGATTTTTACAAAATGTTTTAACCCATCCCGGCTTACTTCATCAGGGAACCGGGATCAGCACCTCGGTTTGAG
>NC_054701.1:61790408-61937842 GCF_016097555.1 Gigantopelta aegis | reverse complement strand
GACCGCGTATCAAGCAAAAAACGCTTTAACCACTGGGCTAGATACCGTCTCCGCCCCTTGTGATTAAGAACATAGGGATTATTTACTAACTATCGCAACCTTACGATCTCGCAGTGCAGAGCAAAAAGACATGGTAGTACAATGCGATGTTGCGTAAAGACTGTTGCGTCTTATGCGTCACGGGCTGCGGTTTGCGGTTTTTTGAGCATATAAACCACATACGGCCTCAGATTACAGTTATCTTCCCATTTGGTTGTCCAAAATTCGGAAATTTGACCGCGCAAGTCGTCTGCTGTTTGACTGTGATTATTTCATGGCAGACAGCTATGAAGTTGCAACTGTTTAACTGAAGTGACAGGGGATAGCATGTAGTTTGTAAACATGTGTAACTTGTTGACATTGAAGACTTGTTTGTGGTAATTCCGGCCCATGCAGAAATAGTGTTTTTTGTGTAAAATGGGTGTACTCCGGCCTGGTTTAGAGGGTGTGTTTGTTTAAACCAATATGCTGGAAGAAAGAGCTGGATAACAGGGGTTGTCCTTTTCAGGGTATGTGTCCCCCCATGCAGGCAAAGGTACATACAAAACTTCACGGGCCTGCTGATATTAATAAAAATGTTATAGCCACTAAGGCTATATAGAAACATATAGCGAAATTAATTGTGGTCTGAGGCCATACGATTATCTCAATGCGGTTCGCCGGACGCATCCTGTCTAGAAGCTCTCATTGAAACCAATATATTTTTAGCCGCAGAGCACACAAGGGATATTCTGTCGAGATCTATCTACTTCCTCAAAATGAAGACAAAAAAAAACAACAAAAAACCCAAAACAACCCCCCCCAAAAAAAAAAAAAAAAAAAAAAAAAAAACCCACAAAACAACCCAAACAAAACAACCCTAAAAAAAGAGTGAGAAAAAAAATAAAAAAAATAAAAAAAAGAAAGAAAGAAAGTAAAAACAACAAAAACAAACGAGCAAAATACAAAGAAAAACAGACACCTCCCAAAACCCCCCAAAAAACAACAACAAACAAAACAAATAAAAAACAAATACCCGAGAAATATTCAGAAGGTCGAATGCTCGTGGTATTTCGCTAGACAAGGGACTGGAACGTAGGCCAGTGGTAAAGCGCTCGCTTGATACGCGGTCGGTTAGGGATCGATCCCCGTCGTTGAACCCACTGGGCTATTTTTCGTTCCAGCCAGTGTACCACGACTGGTATATCAAAGGCGTTGGTATGTGCTATCATGTTTGTGAGATGCTGCATATAAAATATCCCTTGCTACTAACTGGAACGAGAAATTATAGCCCAATGGGTCCACCGACGGGGATTGATCCCACACCGACCGTGCATCAGGCACGCGCTTTACCACTTGGTTATGTCCCCCCCCCCCCCCCCCCACACACACAGTAGTACAGTACAAGTCTTCATTCATGCAGATGTATGCGTTTTACTGGGGGATCGGTAGCTAGGAGTTTTTGGTGGCGTAAATTACAAAATGTTTGACACCCAGTAGCCGATGGTTAATAAATCAATGTGCTTTAGTGGTGTCTTTAAACAAAACAACTTTAAACTTTGTTTTTCGTTGGAACAGTGGTATTAACAAAGTAATATTGAGTTTTCTTTTCTATTTTCATTCCCAGATCTTAAAAACGAAGAAGATGTCAGTTTTGAGTTTTGCGCTGTGTTTGCTGGTTGTCCTCTGCATGCAGCCACAGGATACATGGGCGTGGCCTTCAAGAAGTAAGTGTTGTCATTATTGTTACTTTAGGGGCGGGACGTAGACCAGTGGTAAAACTTGATGCGCGGTCGGTCTAGGATCGATCCCCGTCGGTGGGCCATTTGGGCTCTTTCTCGTTCCAGCCAGTGCACCACGACTGGTATATCAAAGGTCGTGATATGTGCTATCATGTTTGTTGTGGGATGGTGCATGTAAAAGATCCCTTGCTGCTAATCGAAAAGAGTAGCCCATGAAGTGGCGACAGCGGGTTTTCTCTCTCAATATCTGTGTGGTCCTATGTCCGACGCCACATAACCGTAAATAAAATGTGTTGAGTGCATCGTTAAATAAAACATTTCCATATTGTTACTTTATTATTGTTATTGCGGCCAGTGCGTCATGAATATAAATTACTGTAACAAGTACATCAAACTGAAAACTTATCAAAATTGCTTAACGGTTTTATAGTAAAATTGCAATGTTAAAATTGCAAAATTAAAGTTTGTTTTATTTAACGACACCACTGGAGCACACTGATTAATTAATCATAAGCTATTGATAATTCTGACACGTAGTCATCAGAGGAAACCCGCTACATTTTTCCTAATGCAGCAAGAGATCTTTTATATGCACTGTCCCACCCACAGACAGGAAAGCACATAACACGGCCTTTGACCGTAGCTTAGTGGAAAAGCGCTCGCTCGATGCGCGGTCGGTTTGGGATCGATCCCTGTCGGTGTCATGACCATCACCACCACCATCATCATCAACAACCCGATCATCATCATTATCATCATCACTGTCATCACCATCATCATCATCATTGTCATTACCATCATCATCATCATTACCATCATCATCATCATCATCATCATTGTCATCACCATCATCATTGTCATCACCATCATCATGGACAAAACCAAAAGACAAATAAATAGAACCTTTATAAAACAGAAATAAATAACAATTATATTTAATAATATATTAATGGCTTATTATTATCCGATGGCAAGTTCCTCATTGCACTTCCTGTTTTCATGGCAGTCACGGCATAGTGCGCCATCAATGAAGAAAAAAACCCCCAAGAAAGCATTCATAAATAACTCTTTATTGTCTTCAACTAAACGTAATGGGTTTATTTACAGCAGGACAATAACAAATACGAGCCATAGACGCTTAACGTATCACGTCTTTCGAAAACAACATCAGAAACCAATCGTCCTCAGCGCCAAAACCGAATATCTGTGCCATTTCTAAGATTGTTGATCTCGGATCAAACTCGTCTTGCCAATGTGCCAAGAGAATGATGAAGATTTGTCGGCGTTGGGTCTCTCAAAATAGATACAATGGGTGTAGCCACCATGCGGCATGAAGCAATAACATACCTGTCGATGATTAAACTGGACCAAATAACAGAAACACGTGCGAAGAACTGGTCTCGAGAGGCGAGACGTAGCCAAATGGTAAAGAGTTCGCCTGATGCCCGATCGGTCTAGGATCAATCCTCGACGGTCGGCCCATTGGGCTATTTCAAGTTCCAATCATTGGTCCACAGCTGGTATAAAAAAAACCTGTGGTATGTACTATCCTGTCTGTGGAATGGTGCATATGAAAAATCCCTTTCTGCTAATCGAAAAGTGCACGCCTGATGCGCGGTCGGTCTAGGATCAATCCCCGACGGTGGGCCCATTAGGCTATTTATCGTTCCAGTCAGTGCTCCACAGCTGGTATAAAAAAGCCCGCGGTATGTACTATCCTGTCTGTGAAATGGTGCATATGAAAAATCTCTTTTTGCTAATCAAAAAGAGTAGCCCATGGCATGGCGGCAGCGTGTTTCCTCTCTCATTATCTGTGTGGTCCTTAACCATAAGGCTAACGCAATATAACCATAATTAAAACGTTTGAATGTGCGTTATTAAACAAATCATTTCTTCCGTGATCAGAATTCGAAGAACGGAAAGTAGACTGTACGTGTGTCATGAAGGAGTTTGAATATGATGAATGGACTATAACATTTGTAGTGATGTTCGTTTTGAAGGTTTAAAGTTTTTGTTTCGTTTAACGACACCACTAGAGCACACTGATTTATTTATTTATTATTTAATTATTTTTTTATTAATGATCGGCTATTAGATGTCAAATATCTGGTAATTTTAACATATAATCTTAAAAAGAAAACCCGCTAAAAACATTTTCCTTCAGTAGCAAAGGATCTTTTATATGCACCATTCCACAGATAGGATAGCATATACCACGACCTTTGATATACCAGTCGTGGTGCACTGGTTGGAACGAGAAATAGCCCAATAAGCCACAGACAGGGATCGATCCTAGACGACCGCGCATCAGGAGAGCGCTTCACCACTGGGCTACGTCCCGCCTCCGTTTTGAAGGAGGTTGAGTACACGGAAAATGTACACCGAACATCTATTTTCAAGAATGCTGAACATATATACATCTATATCTATATCTATATCTATATCTATCTATATCTATATACATCTATATTTATCTATATCTATCTATCTATCTGTATATCTATATCTATCTATCTATCTATCTATATCTATCTATCTATCTATCTATCTATTATCTATCTCTATCTCTATATCTATATCTCTCTCTCTCTCTCTCTCTCTCTCTCTCTCTCTCTCTCTCTCTCTCTCTCTCTCTCTCTCTCTCTCTCTCTCTATATATATATATATATATATATATATATACTAACTTTATTCGTATACGGCCTAATGGCCCTTGGACACATAATATATACATATATACAGAGATGTAATGTTAGTACACAACTTTTATAACGTAAAATCGCATTGACACATAATTCGGTTACATTAGTGACATGGCGCGCATGAGTATTAAATTAAATAAGTATTAAATTAAATAAATGCAAAATTATATAGATGCAAATATATATATATATATATATATATATATATATATATATAACAAACTTTCTACTTATGTATTCAGATTCACATGTAGGGAAAACTTAATTGTACAAAATTATTATTTTTTTTTTTCAAAGGCTTTAAAACAATACAAAGTTAACCGTCTTACTATTCTTTCATTGTTGTTATTTAACAGTTTTATAAATCTGAACATACTATGGTTATTTTTGTAATATTTTGGTATGTAATGTCTGATAGATATGTGCACAGGACAAACAAGTATAAAATTGAATTCATCTTCTATTAATTTACAAGTAACACATTTACGATTTTCTAGTGCAATTGGGTTAGATTTTGCCCACCTTCCCGTTTCAATTAATAAGCTAAAGAACTTCAAGAATGGCGAGTACGCTGTACGTCTTGTTTTGATGGAGTTTGAATCTATGATGCCAACATCATACTATGTGTCTGTGTTAAAGATGTTTGACAAGCCATTAGATAAACTGATTAAAAAAACAATGTCTCTACTCCATCCTATTACATGGTTTACTGAAACAATTCAAAACAACAGATATCGTTAACTCAGAGCTTCTAGAATTTTTATAAAATCCACTAGCCATGGGATCAGTGATTTTTTTAATTTAATACAATTTTACTAGTAGTAATAATGTCACCTAGAGAGGGAGCAAGAGCTTAAAAACACTAACATTGGGGGTGGGGTGGGGGCAGGATATTCATATTGACAAAATAAACTGAAATGCAGTATTTATAAACTATTTTCACTAACCGTCGGGCATGGCAATAATAGTTATTTACTAGCCCAACATTGAATATCACTAGCCATGGGAGTGGGGCTACCATAATCTAGAAGCCCTGATACAACACCCATGTCTAGTCGCAATTTGTAACACACTAAACAGTAAAACAAGGTCAAACTGATTAACTGCATTTTGTTATATGACCTAGACTGGAAAAATTGTAAGAATGATGAACCGGATAGTATATTTTATTGCTTAAATATTAAAAAAAAAACCACATACACGCTTTAAACTATCCGTGTGTCTAACATCTTGGAAAACAATAACCATTATTGAAAATCAGTGTTGTTTTAAAACCGTATCACACGGACTAAAACTGAAATGTCACGTTGTCGGAAATAACAATCTCAATTGGTGGCTAATCACGAAAAGTGGCTTTAGGAAAATTAGCACACTTTTTACATCTAGCAATCTAGGAAGGAGAAAATACTACTTTGTTTGTTGAATAGCAACCCAGTAAATTATTTCCTCTATGGCTCAGCCTCTATAGTGTCAAACAAATATAATAACGGCATGATATACAGTTACGCCTTTTTTATTGTTTTACTTTGTAGAAAATAATTATGATGTCTATCTTCTTGATGTCCTAATCGTGGAATGCAGGACCAACTATTATCTGTCATGTCTGTCTGTCTCTCAATGTCTGTCTGTCTCTCTGTCTCTCTCTCTGTCTGTCTGTCTGTCTGTCTCTCTGTCTGTCTGTCTGTCTGTCTGTCTGTCTCTCTCTCTGTCTGTCTGTCTCTCTCTATCTGTCTGTTTGTATGTCTGTCTCCTCTCTATTGTCTCTGTATGTGTCTTCTGTCTGTCTGTCTGTCGTATGTCTCTCTCTGTCTGTGGGTCTCTCTCTTTCTATCGTGGATTCTGTGTGTCTATCTCTATATATGCTATCTCTCTCTACTGTCTCTGTCTGTATGTCTGTCCTCTTTGATTCTCTCTCTGTCTCGGTCTCTCTTGTCTGTATCTTTGTCTGTCTGTCTCTCTCTCTCTATCCAATCATCTCTCTTGTCCTTATCTAACCATCTCTCTGTCTCCCTCTCTTGTCTCAATCTCTCTGTCTCTTCTCTCCTCAATGTATGTCTCTACCCCATCTCTCTCTCGATCTCTCTGCTCTCTCTCCTCCTCTCGTGTCTCTAGCGATCTCCTCTATCTCTCAGAGCTCTCCAATGCTCCAAATCCACTCTCTCTCCTCAATCTCTCTCTCGAAAGCTCTCTCTCTCTCTGTGTCTCTCCTCTTTATCTCTCTATATATCTCTCTCTAAATCTCTCGTGTCTTCTCCCATCTCTCTCTCTCTCTCTCTCTCTCTCTCTCTATTCTCTCTCTCTCACTTCCTCTGTCTCCTCTCTCTCTCTATCTGTCTCTCTCTCTCTGTCAATGCTCTCTCTCTCTCTCGGTCCTCTCTCTCTCTCTCTCTCTCTCTCTATCATCTCTCTCTGTCTCCCCTCTCATCCTCTCTCTCTCTCTCTCCGCCCCTCTCTCTCTCTCTCCAGTTCTCTCTCTCTCTCTTCTCCTCTCTCTCTCTCTCTCTCTCATCTTCTCAATCTCTCTGTGTCTCTCATTTCTCTCTCTCTGTCTCTCAATCTCTCCTCTCCCTCTCTCTCTCTCTCTCTCTCATCTCTCTCTCTCTCTCTATCTCTCTTCTCTTCTCTTCTCTCTCTCTCATCTCTCTCTATACTCTCTCTCTCTCTCTCTCTCTCTCAATCTCTCTGTCTCCCTCTCTCTCTCTATGTCTCTATCTCTCTCTCGGTCGGTCTGGGATTGATCCCAGTCGATGGGTCCATTTGGCTATTTCTCATTCCAGCCAGTGCATCACGACTAGTATATCAAAGACCGTAGTATGTCCTATTCTGTCTGTCGAATGGTGCATGTAAAAGATCCCTTGCTACTAATGGAAAACATGTAGCCCATTTCCTCTCTAACACTACCGCTATATGTCAAAATTACAAAAAAATTGCTGGTTTATTTTATTCATTTCCTCGTTCTTTTCTTTTCTTTTCTTTCATATAAATTCCACAATGATTCACCTATATGCGAGTTATCGTATCTCTGGGGAGAAGTATTACGTCTCTGGAACCAATACGTCAGTCGATCGTGGAGTGGGAAACGCTGTTTTATTAAACTGTTTACCACACCGAGTGATGACAACACTACAACAGATGTACGAGCCTCGGGGGAAGTACAGAACTATTTTTATGTCACTGATACAGAGTGGAAACCAGGAATGTCTGATACCAAGCATATGTAGCCAGTGACCTCCACGAGTCTGTGTCCTTGATTTAAGTGGTGGTGAAATTATTGTCTATACATCTACTAAAATTTGTTTTGTTTAAGGACACCACTAGAGCATATTGATCCATTAATTGTCGGCTATTGGGTGTCAAACACCCGGTAATTTTGATATAATCTCAGAGAGGAAACCCACTACAGTTTTTCCCCATTAATAACAAGGGATCTTGAAACAAATATGACAGCACATGCCACGGTCTTTGGTGTGCCAGTCGTGGTGCACTGGATGGAACAAGAAATAGCCCAATTGGTCCACCGACGGGAATCGATCCCAGACCAACCGCGCATCAGGCGAGCGCTTTACTACTGGGCTACGTCCCACCCCATACATCCACTAGTACATGTTTTAACATCCCTAGAGAGGTGCACGTTCAGGAGAGCGAGAGATAGCCGTCGCTCGCTAGACTGGTTTATACGCCAAGAACGTTAGATGCATTTGATGTAACGGAAGACGATGCTGTCAGTCAAGTATATGCGAGCGCTCGGCTACCTGAATACGCCACTGATTAACACTATTGCAAGATTAATCGGGGTGGATGTGTGGGCGGGCAGGGGTGGATGTGTGGGCGGGCAGAGGTGGATGTGTGGGCGGGCAGGTGGATGTGTGGGCGGGCAGGGGTGGATGTGTGGGCGGGCAGGGGTGGATGTGTGGGCGGGCAGGGGTGGATGTGTGGGCGGGCAGGGGTGGATGTGTGGGCGGGCAGAGGTGGATGTGTGGGCGGGCAAGGGGCCTGATGTGTGGGCGGGCAGGGGTGGATGTGGCGGCAGGGGTGGATGTGTGGCGGGCAGAGGTGGAATGTGTGGGCGGGGTTTCAGCAAGGGTTCTAGAATTTGTTATACAAATCCACTCGGTGGATGTGCAAGATTATCGGGGTGGGCGGGCAGGGGTGGATGTGTGTGGGGCAGAGGGTGTGGGCGGGCAGGGGTGGATGTGTGGGCGGGCAGGGTGGATGCGTGGGCGGGCAGGGGTGGATGTGTGGGCGGGCAGAGGTAAAAATCAATGGTCTAATGTGTAGGTTAAAAAGTTTGAACATCAAGAGGGTTCCAGCAAGGGTTCTAGAATTGTTATACAAATCCACTAGCCATGGCATCAGTGATTTAAAAAATGTACTAGCCATGATTAAAAATTCACTAGCCCTACTTTAAGTAAATACAATTTTACTAATAGTAATAATTGGATATGTCATCTAAAGAAGGAGATAGAGCTTAAAACCCCTCAGATTTGAGGGGAGGAAAGGGCAGAATATTCACATTTCCAAAATAGACTTAAATTCAGCATTTGACCCCAAACAATTCACTAGCCATCGAGTATGGCAATGGTAGTTATTTACTAGCCCAACATTGAATATCACTAGCCATGGGAGTGGGACTACCATAATCTAGAATCCCTGGTTCCAGATTTAAACACGTTCATTATGAGCATTTGGTCATAAAATTCATCGCAAGTTTTGGTGAAGTCACGTGACACTCGGTTTACGGGAGGATCCAAGGAATGTCAACATTAGACTATGGCATACCTTTAATCTCTTCACGAGGTAAACTAACGTCATTTTAAACATGTGTTGATTGATTTCGAAAGTAAATTGAACAAGGTAAAACATTAATTAATCAAATCAACCGCGCATGACAATGCGCGTGCACAAAAAACATTACCCGTTAACAGACCGGTTCACTATTACTCGAGGATACATCCGAAGTGTTTCTGGTTATCCTGGCCCCAAGTTCAGCCAGCAAATGTTTCGCTAACGTTCGCGAATTGTTTGATTGCTTCCCAACGTGGCCTTTTGGTTTATCGTGAAGCACACAAACCATTCTGGCGAACATTCTTCCGCTGGGTCTGGCTGAACGCAGTCCTAGTGTTTCTGATACTACGAAATGGTTTTCTTTTTTGTTATTTAAAAAGAAAACCCACACGTACCTCTGAGAAGTAACCGTTATGGAGAAGAGATCTAGACACCATTTTGGGGTATTGTTTCACTCTGGCATAACTTTTAAAAAAAAGGTATTACAGGTTTGTAGATTAACCTAACTTACTGTCCATTTTCACGGGTTGAAACTAGGGTCTGCACCTTTAAATCGCAGAATATTTAAAAAAAAAATCATTTCAACTTATTTTCGTGCTTATAATCCAATTAAGGTTCAAGCACGCTGTCCTGGGCACACATGTCAGCTATCTGGGCTGTCTGTACAGGACAGTGGGTTAGTTGTTAGTGAGAAAAAAGAGGGTGTAGTGGTCTTACACCTACCCACTGAGTCGTTAAAATTCATTCTGGGTGGGAGTCGGTCCCGGAATAACCCACACGCATAATAGGGTGAACCAAGACTTAAAGACACCCGATTTATCACATATTTTTAGAAGCGCTGAATAAACAGAAAAACGGTTTCCCAAAATTGTGTTTGCCTAAAACAACAGTGAACTGAATAACACTTTCTTGGCACAAAACACACCTAATATCTAATTGGAAAATCCGCAAACTCATCACAAATTATGGCAAGGAATAGAACATGTTTTTGTTTTTTATCTCTTCTCTTCGCCGAATTGCCGAGTACTTGGGATCTCTGGTCGACTGCTTTGCGTTGTTTGTAGCTGTCAGCAGTTTGTAACATGCAGGCAGTGATGCGAAAACAACGAGATAAACAAAACGATTTGTGATAACCGTATTCGCTGTGCCTTGTCTTCACTATCATCCTAAAAACTGAACCAGGTTGGAAAAGAAGAAGAAAAAAAGAAAGAAGAAAAACACTAGCTATTTAGATTGAAGACTTTCCGACCATTTATTATTTCGTTTCTAGTTTTCGGTTTAGGTTTCGGTTTTTCGTTTTCCATATTTCATTTATAATTCCAAAAAATGTAGAAAAACAAAAGTTGTGTGGTTTCCGGTTGGAGAAAAACGTGGGCTGTCGTTCATTTTGTAGCATGGTTTTTCGTTAGCGAATTTGGCTTAAAGAATGCCCGAATACCAAAATATCTCCAAAACGCTGTTGGTTGTTAGTTGTTTGGTGTGGGGTTTCCTCCTCCAAGCTACGGCTAACCGTTATATAAGATCAACCTTGATGGTTTGTTTATTCACTTTAAAAAAAAATGCAAACATTTTATTCTCTTGATTTAACAGGTGGAACCTATAATTCAAAAAACCAGGTTCGGTATATGTTTTAGCCACCTAGTTGTTTGACAAAACTATGGCTGTTGAATGAATTCCAATGAAAGTCAAACTTGAGTCTTGATCTCGCCATAACTCTGTGAAAAATAGGTAAATCCCCATAAAAAAGAAAGAAATGTTTTAGTTAACGACGCACTAAGCACATTTTATTTACGGTTATATGGCGTCGGACATATGGCTAAGGACCACACATATTGAGAGAGGATTCCTGCTGTCGCCACTTCATGAGCTACTCTTTTCCATTAGCAGCAAGGGATCTTTTATATGCACCATCCCACAGACAGGGTAGTACATACCACGGCCTTTGATATACCAGTCGTGGTGCACTGGCTGGAACAGTCACCATAAAAGTCAAACTTGGTCTATAACTCTACTATAAGTTAAGTACAATAAAGCTATAGACAACATTTCAATATCTTGAGGAATTGCAAAGTCCGGAAACTTGATCTATAACTCAACTATAAGTTAAGTACAATAAAGCTATAGACAACATTTCAATATCTTGAGGAATTGCAAAGTCCGGAAACTTGGTCTATAACTCTACTATAAGTTAAGTACAATAAAGCTATAGACAACATTTCAATATCTTGAGGAATTGCAAAGTCCGGAAAAATATATGTGGGACAAATGGGCAGACAGATGGACAGACAGACATATAGACGGACAGACAGAAAGACGGAAAGAAGGATGAAGACGTAAATTATAATCCCCTCCCGTTGGACCAGTAGGGGACTAATAAAACTGACCACCTGTCTTATTTTATCAAGATGACCAACCTGTTTCTAAAATTTCGACCTTCTAAAAATGAATGCGAGCGCGGTTCTCAAATTGTTATCCGCGCTGCTCATATTGAAACAAAAAGTTAAAGAGTGTTTTGTTTAACGACACCACTAGAACACACTGATTTATTAACAGTCGGCCCCTGCGCGTGCTGTAACCTCACCGTGGTGCAGGGGTGTAACATTCTCTTTGAGAATGGCCAATACAGCACAAAATAGAAATTTTGAGTAAAAGTCAGTATCTATCTGTGATATTTGTATTTTTGCAAAGTTCTTTACACTGTTTTTATTTAAATCTTGAATTCTTATATTGATGTTTATCATCACTTTATTTGTTTGCATTACCATAGTTTGACACCCAATAGCCGATGTATTTTTCGTGCTGGGGTGTCGTTAAACATTCATTCAATCATTCATTATTAATTGTCGACTATTGGATGCTATTGGTAATTCATAAAAAACCCACATTGCTGTTGATAACCAAATACATGTAATCGATTTTATTTTGCTATCTTCCGTGTTCCACGCCTGCAACGCGCCAAAAATGCTCCGCGCCAAAAAAAAACCAAAAACAAACAAACAACAACAAAAACAAAAACAAAAAACAACAAAAAAACGCGCCCATTGAAAGAACTCTTTGATGATTTTGATCAGTATTACGACGCTGAATTCCTCCTGAGGTTGGGATGAACTAAAACAGACAACGCAGGTAACCAGCAGCAATAAACAGGTTATCGGCAATCACCGGGCCACGCGCGTACCACTCGGTTCGCCGTGATGTATTAGTGGTATGGAACCACGCCAGTCTCGCGCCGGTAATCAACACTACAGACCTGGAATAAACACATATTGCAATGTGCGCTCAAATTACATCCACATTTTGGCTCAGGTATCACCCAGGCAGATCCACAGTTTGAGATGGAGGAGGTGGAGGTGGAGGTGGTAGGTGGGGTGGGGTAGTGACAAAAACATTGTAACTAGCGGGGTCGCGTGGATCAAAAGAGGCAGTTAACCCCTCCCTAAAGTGTAATTTTTAGGTTAAATGTGTCATTGTGCATTGATTTTTTCCACTGTCCCTTTAGTTATTTTACGCTAGATACATCCCTGTGGGGGGGGGGGGGGGGGGGGGGGAGGAGGAGGAAGGCACTCCGTCAATATTTCCAGACTATGCAGAGGAGTGTGTATCTTAGAGAATAAATGTTTGAACAGTTAGCGGAGTTTACAAAGATTTGTTTCAAAGTTGTGATCTCGCCTCCCTATTTTACAATATCACTTACCAATGCAAACTAACAGGCAGCTTCTTAATAAACGTATGTGCTATCATTATCACCAGATATAGTCAACTGAGTACGAGCGGATAACCGTTATCGTAACCGTATTCGTCGGCTATATTTGAAGACACAACATACGTTCCATTTGAATATACCAGAAGATATTCATAAAAAAAGAGACAATTATTTTTAGTATGTAATATCTCTAATATTAAAAAATAATGTTCAGACCCTTAGATACACAATCCGACTGCGACAGCTGATATGTCAAGGGCTACAAAGCTCATTCCTATTTATTTCAGGGTCCTTTCTAGCCTAGAATAACTGCGGGTGGGGGTTGGGGGTGGAGTGTTACAATAAACAAAAAACAAGGATCTTTTGCAGATATACTAAAGCCCACGACACATCAGTGATCTACGAAGTCTCTGAGACTTTGTGTCGGACACCTTGTTTCCGAGCCTTTGTTTTCGTAATGTATCGTCAAACGTCTCCGAGACTTTGTTTCTAAGACTCTGGAGACACTTCTAAACTAAAATAGCATTTCTTATTTTTCGGGAGGAGGGTGCTAAAGACAGGCAGGACAGCACATACCACAGCCTTTGACCAATTGTAGTGTGGTGCACTGGATGGAACAAGAAAAAAAAAACACCCAATCGGTTGAATGAATCCACCGAGGTGGTTCGATCCTGCGACGCAAGCACCTCAGGCGAGCACTCAACTCGCTGCGCTAAATCCAGCCCCTATACGTTAAAGAGCGTTGATAGCGCACTTTAGTGAAAGATTACATACTGTGTTGGGTTTTAGTATTAAGCCATAGTAACTGGTCTTCTCAGACCACCCGTGTGTTATACTGAAGGTGTATTGCCACAGTGCAAGTTTTAGTAACGAATTTTACATACACTAGGACGTTAACGGGTTTTACTCTACTAAAGGTGCATTGCCACAGTGCAAGTTTTAGTAACTAATTTTACATACAGTAGGGACGTTAACGGGTTTTACTCTACTAAAGGTGTATTGCTACAGTGCAAGTTGTAGTAACGAATTTTACATACAGTAGGGACGTTAACGGGTTTTACTCTAGTCTCCGAGTACTCGTACCATTCACCGCCTCGTGAACTCTTCGATCAGTTCAAATCTAATCGTGCACTGTCTCGTCTTCCCTTTGAATGAAAATAAGCTTTAAAACCATCATCAAGTCGGACCGTGAAAATTCGCCTTAGCATTGATAAACGTATGCGATGATGTCCATTGTAGAGATAAGCGCCAAAAGCGATTACTTCTCTGACACGGAAATAACGAAATGATCAGTGAGACCAGTGATGGATATTGCCCCGACTCAGCAGACACGTGCGTATAAAACGATCTGTCCCGCAGATTCCACTTGATCTATGCACTATTCACCTTTTAAGAAGAATAAGAAGAATTACAAGAAGAAGGAAAAGAAGAAGAAGAAGAAGATGATGATGATGATGAAGATGATGATGATGAAGATGATGATGATGATGATGATGAAGAAAACATAGTACAAAACGAAAACATTTAATATTCAGCTTAATTACCATATTATTTGTTTTCTTCTAAACAGTATAATAAGAATTTTTAAAAATATTTTAAATATATAACTGAGATGTGTGTGTGTGTGTGTTAGAAGGAGAGAGAGAGGGGGGGGGGGGGAGGGAGAGAGAGAGAAAGACCACGACTGGTATAGCAAAGGCCGTGGTATGTGTTATCCTGTATGTGGGATGGTGCGTATAAAAGATCCCTTGCTACTAATGGAAGAATGTAGCGGGTTTCCTCTCTAAGACTATATGTCCAAATTACCAAATGTTTGACATCCAATCGTTAAACAAAACAGACTGTAACTTTTAACTGTAATGCAAATTTTCTATGTTCGTGATGTAGACAATACAACGTATCGGGCTTGAGTGGTCCATCGAATGGTAGTAATTAATCACGTAGATACTCCAACCAGGACCCGAACGCCACATAATACGGCCTAACATTACATGTAGCTTTTAATCTACTGAGCGATACTTAAGCTTTATCATAACGAGATTCGAGCGACGCAAACGATGCGAACGATTATTTTAGAAAACATTGACTTCAATCGCCGTATCCTAATATGATTTCTAAAATAATCGCTCGCATTACTCGCGTCGCTCGCGGCCAGTTAGGATACAGCTTTAGCCAAACGAAATGTCACCTAGACACGGCCTAACATCAGCTTTAATATGCTGAGGGAGAAGTTTGTTTTGTTTAACGACACCACTAGAGCACATTGATTATTAAACATCGACTATTGAATGTCAAACATATGGTAATTTTGACATATAGTCTTGGAGAGGAAACCCGCTACATTTTTCCATTAATAGCAAGGGATCTTTTATATGCGCCATCCCACAGACAGGATAGCAGATACCACGGCCTTTAATATACCAGCCGTGGTGCACTGGCTGGAACGAGAAATAGCCCAATGGGCCCACACGGGGGGTCGATCCCAGACCGACCGCGCATCAAGCGAGCGCTTTACCACTGGGCTACGTCCCGCCCCCATGCTGAGAGAGAGAGAGAGACTTAACCTACACCGTTAAATTATCAACTGTTATTAGTTCGAGTTAAACGAACATGACTCTCTTTTTACCATCATCTTTGTTTGGTATTTGGAAACCAGAGCCAATTTTCCAGTAGACATTTAAAAAAGAAAAAAAAAGAGAGAAATACCATTTCTTATTTTTCAGGAGAGAGGAGGGGGCTAAAGACAGGCTGGAAAGCACATACCACAGCCTTTGACCAATTGTAGTGTGGTGTACTGGATGGAACAATAAAAAAAACCAATCAGTTGAATGAATCCACCGAGGTGGTTCGATCCTGCGACGCAAGCACCTCAGGCGAGCACTCAACTGGCTGCGCTAAATCCAGCCCCCATACGTTAAAGAGAGGTAATCTAGCAAGGGATTTTTTATATGCGCCATCCCACAGACAGGATAGCACATACCACGGCCTTAGATATACCAGTCGTGGTGCACTGGCTGGAACGAGAAATAGCCCAATGGGCCCACACGGGGGGTCGATCCCAGACTAACCGCGCATCAAGCGAGCGCTTTACCACTGGGCTACGTCCCGCCCCCATGCTGAGAGAGAAAGAGAGAGTTAACCTACACCGTTGAATTATAAAATGTGTTATTAGTTCGAGTTAAACGAACATGACTCTCTTTTTACCATCATCTTTGTTTGGTATTTGGAAACCAGAGCCAATTTTCCAGTAGACATTTTTTTAAAAAACAAGAAAAAAAAGAAAAGAAAGAAGCTCTTCGTCATTCGACCTGCCCTTGCTATGTACTCTTAATACGAAGTTTTGTAAGTGTGTTTGTTTCTCTTCGGAGTGTCAGTAATGTTAAGTAAACGTTTTGCTTAGATGTGGTGTTCAGTTGAAGCGCTTGATGATGTTCCAAAAGTCTTTTTTTTTCCTAAGGTTTTTATGAAGCAAGACCTAGATTGTTTTTAGAAGTAAGATTTTTTTTCTTCTGTAGCTAGAAGCCTTAATATCGCATCCTCGTAATTGGTTTTGTTTACATATTCGAAACATAATAAGATGATTAATGTTACTGAATGATAGATCGTTCGACGTATCACAAAATCTAATAAATTGCTCTAGCAGCACCAACTGAAGTAGATCGCGTTTCCAAAAGTCCTCATCATCTGCTATATCAAAGGCCGTGACATGTTATGTCCTATTTGCTGGAAAGTCCATGGCTTGAAGTAGTATAAATTATTTGTGAAAATTAAACAAGCATTTGTTTTCTTCAGTTTTTCGGATGCTAGGGGTCGGGCGGAACATGACGATTGACTTGTCACTTGTAAAACATACACTTGTGCAACGTGTGAATCAACTACAATAGATAAAGGAACGAAGGAAATGTTTTATTTAACGACGCACTCAACACATTTTATTTACGAACTTTGATATATCAGTCGTGGTGCACTGGCTGGGGCGAGAAATAGCCCAATGGGCCCACCGACGGGGATCGATCTCAGACCGACCGCGCATCAAGCGAACGCTTTACCACTGGGCTACGTCCCGCCCCTACAATAGATAAAATTCAATTTTCTGTTACTAGATGTTTACGGCTGCACACCTTCATTAATTACTCCATGTAACTCAATGCAATGTCTGAGTCAGAATACATTCTGTAAAAATAAAACATCGACAGGGTCACGTGACTATAAGATTTAGGGAGTACTCTCTCTTGACACCTACCTTGCAAAAAAAAAAAAAAAAAAAAAAATTGTTATGTCGACCACAACAATTTTGTTCAGTTCGCCACCTTGATGTCAGAGCACCGACTCATGTTGCTGTTGTACACGTGGCACTATACCACTTACACAGTGGTTGTCAGTTAGTACTAAATATAACAAGTAACTTCAAACCAATGAGTTATTTAAATACTACAGAGGTCAACCTACTTGTAATCATCAATGAAATATGTTAAAAGGCATATCAGAATTTTTTATTACTATTTCCTAAACCGAACAATATTATGTTGCTACAACAAATAACGTCACCACAAATGGTAAACGTAAAAGTTTGTTTTATTTAATGACGCCACTAGAGCACATTGATTTTGTTATCTTATCATCGGCTATTAGACGTCAAACATATGGTCATTCTGACACTGTTTTTTAAAGGAAACCCGCTGTCGCCACACAGGCTACTATTTTTACGACAGGCAGCAAGGGATCTTTTATTTGCGCTTCCCACAGACAGGATAGCACAAACCATGGCCTTTGTTGAACCAGTTATGGATCACTGGTCGGTGCAAGTGGTTTACACCTACCCATTGAACCTTGCGGAACACTCACTCAGGGTTTGGAGTCGGTATCCAATGCCTCGACTGGGATCCGAACCCAGTACCTCCACAAATGGTAGTGTGGTGCCTTAATAAAAGCAGTGTATCTGAATTTCAAGAAGTCCCCTCCCCCCACCTTTCCTGTCATGGACGGAAGAGCCGGCCAAGGCGGCTCTTGTGCCCACGACAGGCGTGCGCCACAACAGCTTGTTCTGAATGTGCACGTAAAACCCTATGACATGATGTGACGGAACATGCTCTTAATTTCTTTTCGCCTGTGGCGATATTAATTGTTTTAGAGGGCCGTGTGCAGTCCCAATATGCACTTAGACTATGTGGGCACCTTGTTACGTAATACCTCCGCGCGACGGTGGTCGAGCTGTTCCCAATACACACCCAGACCAGATGCGGAGGCCATGTGGCCAGTAGTTACGTAATACCTCCGCGAGTTCGGTTTTACGACCTGGGATTTTTAGCGATTGGCGACAGCTAGTCTGACCATCTAAGAAAACTATGCCGTCTTGTTCGCTGTGGAAATATCACTTGTAGGTATTCGGTACCGCCTTGTACCCCCAGGCGATATTCGGGTTTGTAATAAATAGATAGGATTTAGAGATATCGGGGAGAAACAAAAGGAAGGCTCCCAGGGAACGTTAGTCCGTTCGGACTTGGTAAATATATTTTTTTCTACTCATGTGATTGATGTGACTTTAAATATTTTAATACTGTATTATACCAATATTATTTAGACAGTGTTTCCGGTAAATTGACGAAGTAAATTGTAGGCTTCACTGTCTAAAATTATTAAAGCTTAACCAGTCATCCTAGAGGACCTAGGTAAACTGTAGGTTATTGTCTTTATTGTGATAGGTACCAGTATTAATTCTGTATTACAAGGTTACTGAATGAGTAGTTAAGGGTTAATTAAAAGTTAACATGTTAGGAATAGAGTTGTAATTCCTTTATTAATTAAGTTCCCCTGGCAGTGTTTCTCAATTATCACACGTGTGCGTGTTGTATTACCGTGAAGTGATTAGAATATTGTATAAACTAGACACCTAGAGATTAACTAATTAAGTGATCAGTTCTGGGTTGTTATTATTTGTTGTTGTTAATTAACTACTGCGGCAGTACATTTGTCAGCGTAGTGTTAATACAGATTCCAAAGTGTATTGTGTTTTGTTGTGTTTTCTAGTGAACTAAACGTGCTATATATATATATATAAATATTTATGTAAGATCGTATCTCTGATCATACCTAGAGCCGAGCCACTCGGGTATTGGACTGCCCGATACAGAGAGATCTAATAGATATACAGTTAGGAGAGATATTTGGATAATCGTGTTTTATTCAGTTACGGGTATTATAGGATCCCCGTGACACATGACATGACATTTCAAGAAGGCAACGAAAGTGACATACCGTACTTAAGTACTGACTTGGTTTTTCTCATCCATGCGTTTTTGGAAGTTCACATTTCAATTTGACGTTTATGTGTTCACTTCATCATATCAATATCAAGACGTGATTGACATCAATTGTGTTTACTCCCTCCCATACTCGCTTAGTTAGAAAACAATTTTAAAATGTAACAGAGCGATTAGAAATGGATGGGGTTAACACCGACAAGCATACGGTTTTCGGTACACATCCAGAGCAGTCGCACCAAAGTCGACCTAATTCTGTTTATTGACTTTACCCGCTGTCAATATTATTGCGTACAACATCGTGACAGCACGATGCAATGTAGTGCTATTCCTGTACAGGTGATGGCCCAATCCAAGTAATAAATAAACAGAAGAAAATAAATAGTAAAAAATGAAATGCATACACAATTCAAGCAGCAGAGTTGAGATTCAAGATAGAGGCGCTAAAAGCCCAGGAAATCGTGTTTGAACCTCACTTAAATACAAGCAAGAGAGAACAAAAAAACAAAAACAACCCCAAAACATCAGGATTCATTCTAATTGATTGTTTGTGCTTATATTCAACTAAGGTTCAAGCACGCTGTCCCAGGACACACACACACACACACACACACACACACACACACACACACACACACACTTAGCTATCTGGGCCCTGTAATGCTATCATTCGTTTTCCATCTCTAGGGATGTAGGCCTTGACAAAAATCACTATGAGCATTAGTCACCCCTCCTAAATATATTCTTTTTTTCTGGCTTTAAAAATACCCCACAAATTCATTGAGTTTCCCTTTTCACGAGTTGGTCCATATGTCCTTTTTCTCTTTAGGACTCCCTTCTCTTGAGGGACTTTTTTCCCTCAAAGAAAAAAAAAATCTGGATCTGCTCCTGATTTCCATTTACTAAGTAGGTGTTATGACTTTTAAAACCTTTACGCCACGGAGACTGGTAAATCATTAGAATTACGCTATTGTGTTCATCCAATTTAATGTCCCCCCAACACAGAACCCGCACCGAGTTACTCCAGAACTGCCCTACTTTTTCTTCTCGCTTTAATATTTACCACATGAATACAAGTACCTGTTTTCAACTTATTCCGCGTGCACTTGAATACATCAAAGGACTACAGTGTCCAAACAGACCCGACCTGAGCTGGTCCTCAGTTATTCAGTTCTATCAAGATAAACTTCTTAGCGAAACCCCCTGACCTATTAGCGTGACAAAACATGACGACGAAAGTAAATTTTACGCCCAGTTGTAAATTACTATGGTGGTGTTGAACCGGTGTAACGAAAAAACAACGTACTATGGTATATTGATACCAGATCCTTCGAGTCGCGTTCAGTTTTTGATGCCGCTAGTCGGAAGTCCTAATAAAATAAAGAGAATTGACGTAAACTCTATTTACGTGCCTATATTCGATCATGGTTCAGGCACGTCCATCCTAAGCCAAATCTCTGGCAGGGCCAGTGTTTGGGCTTGGGACAGAAAAAGGAAAGAGAGCGACATGAAAAAAGAAAAGAAAAGAAAAGAAGAAGAAAAAAAAAAAGCAAAAAAAAAAAAAAAAAAAAAAAAAGAAACAAAGCAAAGAAAAAAAGAAGAAAAAAAGAAGAAGGCAGACGTAAATTTAATTTTACAAACTACGAAACTGGGGCATAAACAAGCACAAACACAAATGGTATCTAACACGTCACGAATATAAGCGCCATCTCATCCCCTAACATGGATGATTGTTTAGCGACACCCCAGCATGAAATATAATTATATTGGTTATTGGGCGCAAGTCGAGTCCCGATTAACCTAATTAAAGGTCGCAGATCACAGTTTCAGCCCGTGAAAACGGACACTACTTCGAGTTAATCTACAAACCTGTAATACAGTGGGATAAAGTTTAAAGTTACATTCTCTGGTTACCATATTATAACATCATGTACAAATGTGAAATACAAGCTCAAATGCACTTTTAAAAAAGTCGAGCGTGTTCGCTATGAACCGATATCGTCAAATGTATACGCTTGATTCGTCGCCTGTGTCGCCATAGCTCGGCAAAGCACAAACGACAGCCTGTTGTCAGTTTCAGTTAACACGTGCGTTTGCCGATTTCAAATTGTAGGGTTCGTCTCAAAAAATTAAAAGAGAAATCTTGCGCTGTACGAAGAACGTTCGGTTGAGGATACGATACTAGTGTCTTTAGTTAAAACCGGTTAGATCTTGACAACGTATTATTGACAGTCGTACCTTCCTATTTCAGAATTGATATTTTATAAAGTGTTAGTAGAACTTTCAAAGTTTAATTTGTATACTAGTAACACATTAATCATGTATATATTTTTAAAATAAAATATACTAAAGTAGACAATGAACGTTTTCACTTCTTAATTTTATGTGTTAAAATCGACAAATTCAAATAAATATTATTTCGTTTGGGGGGGGGGGGTTGTTTAACGACATCAAAGATAAAGCATATTGATTTAATAATCATCCGACCCCTTACAATCGTAAATAAAATGTGTTGAGTGCGTCGTTAAATAAAACATATCCTATACTTCCTTCCATCTGCTGTTGGATGTCTAACATTTGGTAATTTTGACATATAATCTTAGAGAGGAATCGGGTGCATGTGCAGCGGGAGGGTATTGGAGGTCGAAACCCTTACTTGACGAAGCTTAAAAAAAATTGAAATGTATTTTTTTAGGGAGCATGGCCCCATATAAACTTCGCTTAACACAATCTATAACCCCAACCCCGCTGAAATCCCTGCACACGCGCCTTGGAAACCCGCTATATTTTGTTTTAGCAAGGGATCGTTTATATGAACCATCCCACAGACAGGATATCATATACCATGGTCTTTTTGTATACCCGCCGATGGGGATCGATCCTAGACTGACCGCGCATTTCCAAAAAACACCTTTTTAGGTCTAAGTAATGAATAAAAATAACATATAGTCTTGAAAAATGTTACGTAAATCGAACACAGTACCCTCTTCTTCTACCCCTAGAGCGTTACGTAATTAGTAACACCCCCTTACATGTAACGCGTATGCCAACAGCTGTCCATTGTCAAAATTTCAAGGCAAACCCCCCACTCACCGACCCCTGGAAAGGCGTTGTACCATACCTCTATGGATATAAATATGTTTTGAAGATATGAGACGACCCCTCAATCAAGACAGTTAAATTTGTTCAAAAATTGGGAAATCTCACGTGATCTTTTTGGGGGGAATTCTATACTTGTGATAAACCAATGAAAACCGAGATCGGTACGAGCCCGTCAAAAGTGTCCCACTTTCAAAATACCTGCTTTGTTTTTGACCTGGATAAGCCAGCGTAATGAAACCAGTGCGGCGTCATATATGCACCAAACGTAATTGGATTTTCTGTTCTATATGCTTAAATAATAAAACTATTCCAGGGAATGTAGTTTTAATAGAGTGAAACAAGTTTTAGAGTCTGTGACGTTGAAAAGGGAAATTACTCTTATAAACAGACTAAAGCTCGCCTCCATAACCGTTACTTCGCAAATGTACAAGCGTTGTTTTTTTATAATGAAAAAGCATTTTGTGGTATGAGAAACACCACGTTGACCAGAAATACTTCTGATGTGCAGGAAGGAATAATCTAAACAATATAATCTAGTTAAAGTCTGATCTCAATGATACCACCACCAACACCTCCCCCCCCCCGAAAAAAAAAAAAAAAATTAAAAATAATTTTTTATTTTTTACCAAAAAACCCCAGCTCTAATAGGGAAAAGTATGTCGTGGTGTTTAAAAACTATTGTCTGTCACTTTAATTTTACATATTATCACTGAATTCTATGCTGTTAGTGAACAGGAAAGGGGGGGGGGGGGGGGGGGGGGGGTCGTTAAGTGTTAGAGTACTCGCCTGACGTGCTATGAGATCGCAAAGGAAATAGTCATCGGTGGATATTTTTATTTTATTTTTATATATATATAGCTTAAATACTACCACACAAAGGTCGGTGAACCATTTTGGAACTGCATTGGTTGCGTGCAGTTTTTATTTGTATATAAATGTACATGTATATATTTAGGTATGTATTTGATTCTTCTCTACACTGTAATCCACAAGTTTGTGAGAATAAAATCATTACCATTATCATTTTATAATTTCCATCTACTGTATTAGGTCTGTCCTGTCTGTGAAATGGTGTGGGATATAAATGATCCCTTGCTACTACTAAGAACAAATGTAGCGGGTTTTCTTTCTATGAAAAAATGACCATATGTTTGACATCCAATAGCAGATGATTAAAGGGGCATACCATAGTTTTTAAACACTAGCGCATATTTTTGACTATTATAGCCGTTTATGATAACTAAAATCATACTTTACTTAGATTTTTTGGTTTAGATTATCAATTTCCATACATTCGAAGTGCTTTTGGTCATCCTGGTGTCTAATATCACAAAATGCATTTCTCATATTTTTAAAAACACACGTGCGTCTGAGAAGTAACAGCTATGGGGTCGAGTTTTAGTCTATTTTTAGAGGGTATTTCACCATTTCAAGGTCACAGACTCATGTTTCTCTCAATTGTAACTTTATCCAAGCTAACTAAACTTAGTGTTAATTTTCACGGGTTGAAACTAGGGTCTGTCCCTTTAATAAATCAATGTGCTCTAGTGGTGCTGTTAAACAAAACAAACTTTAATTGTTTAGATCGGACAGCGCACTTACTTTGATTTAATTTTCATTTCAACTTATTTTCGTGCTTATATCAACTCACGCTGTCCTGGGCACACACACACCCAGATACCTGGGCTGTCTGTCTAGGATAGTGGGTTAGTTGTTAGTGATTAGTGAGAGACGAGAGAGTGTACTGGTCCTACCCCTACCCACGAGTCGTTAAAACTCGCTCTGGGTGGAAGCCGGTACCGGGTTGCGAACCCTGTACCTACCAGCCTTATGCCCCAAGGCTTAACAACGACACCACCGAGTTGGCGGCGGAGTGGTTATTATACGTCTCATGGGTGGCTGTTACGTGCAGATTTGACCACAAGCCACAAAACGCTGCGCCAACTGGAATAAGCAATTCTGATAATGACCATCATTACTATGATTTGTTTGGATGTTCCGATAACACTGAATGGTTTACAGGTATCGCATGGTCATTAAACGTCTCACATGATCATTAAAGGCTTATCTGGAGATGATGGTAGGCTTCTGGTACCCACCGATAGTCTGTGATGGACACCACATGGTTAAGTTAAGTGAATCCACGGGAATTCTTGCAGCCAACGACAGTGTGACATGCAAGTTATTATACTACGGAGAGAGAGAGAGAGAGAGAGAGAGAGAGAGAGAGAGAGAGAGAGAGAGAGAGAGAGAGAGAGAGAGAGAGAGAGAGAGAGAGAGAGAGATCTGTTACATTCACTTTTCCATAGATAACACATCATATTACGACTTTTGGTATACCAGTCGTGGGGCACTACTTGGGACGAAATATTTAAAAAAATAAAATCCCAATCAATTGACAGTGATCGATTCTACGATCGTACTTTGGGCGAGCGCTCGTCCCATTTCATATCCAGCCACTGTGCTTATTAATGTTTTAAAACCTAGGCTTCCACAAAATATGGACACTTGTATGCAGCCTTTCAAGACTTTTAAAACGTTTTATAAGTATGGGGCCAGACAACCTTTTGTTACGAACAATTAACGCTTTATTTAGCGCTGTCAAGTTTATTCCAGCGCTGTTTTGATTGGTCGAATAAGGGATCGTCTGGATGAGCCATAAAATTAGCATTGACGCTGAAAGCTTTTTACCATGAATTTCCATCATTCTATTCACAATATTAGTTGTAATCATGTAAAAATGCGTTTTTGGACCCCGATATAGCTGTTTGGCAGTTATGCAAAATATGAATAAAGGTTGTTAACCAGATTCGATAATTTCAATTAATTCGACCAAAAATCAGCATGCCCTTCGCCCCCCCCCCCCCCCCCCCCCCCCCCCCCCACACACACAAAAATGGGAGCTCATACGCCTAAGCAGTCATGGTTAATACTAGTATTTTAAATTATTTCATTATATTCTCCACAATGTCACAGTAGGTCAGTGGCCCATTCTTCATGACCTTTCCCTACATATTTTTTTCTATCAACCTTGAGTAACGGGAAAAAAGCTACCACCTTTCAAATTATTGTGTGACTGAAAGTGGATAACCACATCACTGGGACCGCGGCTGCTGGTGTGAAAACCGCACGTTGTACTCTGTTCTGGTGCAGGGATCCCGTGTCGGGGAAAACAAACAAGTCGACCCCGCCGTGTTGCCGCTACGTGTAATTCCCAAGTAACACCTTGTAACGAGTTTTCGAGGTAACGGTCTATAAGGACGAGAGGCGCCTCGCTGGCTGGCAACGCAAAATGGTATTTCAATCATTACCAGAAACAAGGCGAGTTCTTTGAATCGTAATCTAGCCGCCCACTGTGCCGCTATCACTGCCTTTTCGCTGCTATGCGCTATGCATGCAGTGATGAGATATAAATAATCAATACAAGACTGGTTACGATGCAACCGTTTAAAAAAAAAAAAAAAAAAAAAAAAAAAGACGACAAAGGAATGCATTCAACTGCATACCTCGTTTCAGCTAGTGCACCACAACTGGTACACCAAAGGCCGTGGTATGTGCTATTCTGTCTATGGGATGGTGCATATAAAAGATCCCTTGCTGCTAATCGAAAAGAGTAGCCCATGAAGTGGCAACAGCAGGTCCCCTCTCTCAATATCTGTGTGGTCCTTAGCCATATGTCCGACGCCATATAACCGTAAATAAAATGTGTTGAGTGCTTCGTTAAATAAAACATTTCCTTCCTTCCAACTGCATACTTAATATAATGTCTGTAGGAGAATGAGAGGCGGTTACCGTATCACTTAATACCTGTCTGATCAAAAGGATGTGTATCTCTACCTCTGGCAGACTACGAGTAATTAATTTACTTCACACATTAAGGGAGGCACTGGTGTACATAATTCAATTAGGATTCTGTTACCGGCGCTGCGATAATCGTGATTTTTAACCTGAACCCAAACAGTTATAAACGAAGCGAACCCGTGGTTTAATTATTTTGAGAATTAATAGCGATCATATCATTTACTTTCGTGTTTTTATTCAAAATAGGTTCAAACACGCCTTCCCTGAGGATACAAATTAGCTGCAACAAACCGAAACGGAGGAAACATGCTGCTGTGCACTAAAATTATACTTGGCGATTAACTACCACGGGTAGTGCAATTATCATCAAAGACAAGACAGCACATACAATGATCTATGTTATATCAGCCGTAGACCCTGATATATGACTGGAAGGAACGTTTAAAGTTTGTTTAACGACACCACTAGAGCACATTGATTAATTAATCATCGGCTATTGGATGTCAAACATTTGGCCACTTTGACAGTCTTACAGAGGAAACCCGCTACATTTGATTTTCATTAGTAGCAAGGGCTTTTTATATGCACCATCCCACAGACAGGATAACACATACCGCTACATTTTTCCATTTGTAGCAAGGGATCTTTTATATGCACCACGGCCTTTAACCAGTTGTGGTGTACTGCTTGGAACGGTAAAAAACAACAACAATCAGTTGAATGGATCCACCGAGGTGGTTCGATCTTGCGCCGCAAGCACACCAGGCGAGCACTCAACCGACTGAGCTAAATCCCGCCCCTACTAGAGATAATGCAATCATCACCAAAGACAGGATAGCACATACCACGGTATATGATAAATCAGCCGTAGATCCTGCAATAAAGCTGGAAGCTTATAGGACATTAGTGTCTAACCTGTGGGTCTTAGAACTGACATCATAAGGTGACCGATTTACTAGAAATCCCCCCCCCCTCCACTGTCCACCATACACACCATCCCCCCCCCCCCCCCCCATCTACACTTTATGTCTGTTTATCTGTCTGTATATTTGGCTTGTTACCATTTTTTTTTCGCTATGATTTGAGTGCATTCGATTTTACCACTGCAGGCCTCTGAAACTTGCGAGAACGATCGTTTCGTTCGCGCGTTGCTCGCGGCGAATCTAATGTTGCTCAACCTATTTTTTGTTCGCGCGAAATTTGGAGCACCATTTACTTGAATATAACGGGATAAGCAAACAGGAAATGGATTTATTTCTGCGTAACCAATAAATGGGTCACGCAGATTTTCATTTCATTTTCATTTTCATTTGATCATGTCTGTTTCGATCGTTCGGTCAAGTGATTCGTATTTTAGAAGCAGATCTGAAAATTTGTACCAACATCTCTCTGAATCCGAAAACACTCTATACAGCGCTCGCCTGATGCGCGATCGATCTTGGATCGATTTCCGTCTGTGAGCCCATTGGGCTATTTCTCGTTCCAGCCAGTACTCTATAACTGGTGTATCAAAGGCCGTGGTATCTACTATCCTGAAGTGGCGACAGCGGGTTTCCTCTCTAAATATCTGTGTGGTCCTTAACCATATGTCGGACGCCATATAACCGTTGTTAAATAAAAACATTTTCTTCCGTCCTTCCTGCCTTTCGAAAAACCCCATAGCTATTTTTCTCACTGAACATACCCATTAAATTTAGGGTTTCCCGCGTCCCAGCCAGTGCCCCACGATTGACATATCCAAGACCTTGGTATGTGCTCTCTTGTCCGTGGAAACGTGCACTTAAAAATCACTTACTGCTAATGGGAAAATGTAATAAGACTATAGCCCACGTCAGATTTACAAATAACCGATTATTAATTAATCAATGTACTCCAACACATTTTAACTTTAAATAAGTGTTACAGATCCTGTTATGTGCTACAGTGTTGTTAAACTAGTATTACGTTCCGTTCTTCGGATGCATTTCAGCATAAATTCTAGTAACAAATATTAGACATTAGACATGGAAAAACAGTTAAAGTTTGTTTTGTTTAACTAGAACACATTGATTCATTAATCATCGGCTATTGGCAAACCCGCTACATTTTTCCATTAGTAGCAAGGAATCTTTTATATGCACCTTCCCACTGACAGGATAGCACACACCACGGCCTTTGATAAACAAAGTCGAAAGAGAAATAGCCCAATTAGCCCACCGATGGGTATCGAAACTTAGCAACTGCAGCAGTGTAGAGAAGAAACTCGTCACATTAACTGGTTTTTTCTGGAAGGACAGAAAGAAATCGTTTGCGTTAACATTTACACAGACAGGATAGCATATTCCGCGGCATTGACATACCAGTCATGGGGCAGTGGTTGGAACGGGAAATAACCCAGTGTATCCACTGACAGTATCGATCCTACTACCCTGTGCACCTCCGACAAACATTTTGGGCTGCATTCTCTTCTTATACTAAACAGCTGGGCTCGAAACTTGTAAATCTGGCGTAAGGCTAACACACACACACACACACACACACACACACACACACACACACACACACACACACACACACACACACCAATCGAATTACAATTGCGAAATCTGTCAATTCTGATAGAGCACTTGGTAAACAGATTTGTCGTTTGCGTGAATCGGAAATGTACGTGACTTGCACGCGATCTGAACGATCGTTCGCGTGACATTTCGTACCCTGGAAATAATAATTGCAAAGACAAGCTAGTTCAAGAGCGAAATAACGCCATTCTAATGCTTGCATGAAGGAAGGAAATGTTTTACTTAACGACACACTCAACACCTTTTATTTACTGTTATATGGCGTCGGACTTATAGCTGAGGACCACACAGATATTGAGAGGGGAAACACGCTGTCGCCACTTCATGGGCTACTCTTTTTGATTAACAGCAAGGGATCTTTTATATGCACCATGCTACAGACAAGACAGTACATACCACGGTCTCTGTTACACCAGTTGTGGAGCGCTGGCTGGAACGAATGCTAGCATGAATGCAACAACAAACTTAAAGGATGTATAAAACTAAATAGAAGATGGTGCAGGTGGGCTACCATAGCGTACAGTTCAGCGACCTCAACCCTATTAAAGCTTTTCAATATCTGTCAGAGCCGTTTGCACTCGCGAATATATTCAAAGAAATCCCCGAAGCATTAACTAGCAATATGCATGCATACAAATTGACGGCACAGATTCAGAAGATATTAACTGGCCATGAGCTATATACGTGTACGTGTACGTCAACAAGCGAGCTAGGTAAGAAGTAAATTGATTAATACGTATAATCAAAACATGTTGACTGGACATCATCAAAATGTGATTGCTTACCACAGGTCGTCGCTTAATACAAGTTAGCAGTTAATCAGTGCTATGTTCACAGGCGCAGACCCAATGAGTGCTGGGTTGCCCATGTCATGTCATGTCATGGGGTTTTACGTGCACATTCAGAACAAGCTGTTGTAGCGCACGCCTGTCGTGGGCACAAGACAGGTTGGGTTGCGCAACTCCCCGATTTTTGAAGTCCCACCACTAAAATCCAGTGTTTAACATACAATTTTTTGTTTGTTTAACGACACCACTAGAGCATATAGATTAATTAATCATCGGTTATTTGGATGTCAAACATTTGGTAATTCTGACTCGTACTCATCAGAGGAAACACGCTATATTTTTTTTGCAATGCAGCATGCGATCTTTTATATGCACTTTCCCACAGACAGAAAAGCACATACCACATCCTTTGTCCAGCTGTTGTGCATTGGTTGGAACGAGAAAAAACCTAATCAGCTGAATGTATCCACCGAGGTGGTTCGATCCTGCGACGCATGCACCTCAAACAAGCACTCAACCGATAGAGCTAAATCCCGCCCCATCTATACCTGTTGCATGTTACTAGTAAGGTACGCTGTAGGCGTCCCTCTCCAAGCTGGACAAAATCTTGCATTCACTCATGAGGCCTGTTCGGCCGATTAAAACACAATTCCCTACGCCCCCCCCCCCCCCCCTGCAAAAAATCGAGGGAGGGACGTAGCCCAGTGGTAAAGCGTTCGCTTGATGCGCGGTCGGTCTAGGATCGATCCCCGTCGGTGAGCCCATTGGGCTATTTCTCGTTCCAGCCAGTGCACCACGACTCGTATATCAAAGGCCGTGGTATGTGCTATCCTGTCTGTGTGATGGTGCATATAAAAAGATCCCTTGTTTCTAATCGAAAAGAGTAGCCCATGAAGTGGCGACAGCGGGTTTCCTCTCTCAGTATCTGTGTTTTCCTTAACCATATGTCCGACGCCATATAACCGTAAATAAAATGTGTCGTTAAATAAAACATTTCCTTCCTTCCTGCAAAAAACCCCTCCCAGGCCACCATAACATTTACAAAAATTCCTTCACACTTTTTTGTTTCAATTCATCCGCCGTCTTCGTCCCACGCATTAATTTATGGAACAGCTCTAAACATATTACATGTACTTGCATTATGTGATGGTAGATTCAGAAGCGAAATTGTATTATAAATTCCGCTGTGACCAAAGATACCCTGTATTACAATCTCCTGGAGTCTCCCAAACTGTTTAATGTAGACTGCAACCGGAAATGAAAGTGTACAGTGGTCAGTGTACCCATACAGGTTGTCCACTGTAAAAGTGGAAGGGTGCTTATCGAAAGTATAGGTGATTGCATTAAACGCCTTCCCAAATATGTAATATGCAACGAAGTCAAAACATTATCAAGTATGTTTTGTTTAACAACACCACTAGAGCACATTTATTTATTAATCATCGGCTATTGCATGTGAAACATTTGGTAATTTTGACGTGTAGTCTTAAAAGAGGAAACCCGCAAAATTGTTGCATTAGTAGTAAAGGGTCTTTTATATGCACCATACCACAGACAGGATAACACATACAATGACCTTTAATATATATGGTACACTGGCTGAAACGAGAAATAGCCCAATGAGTCCACAAACGGGGATCGATCCTAGACCGACCGCACATCAGACGTGCTTTACCACTGAGCTACGTCCCGATTCTTTGAAAACATAATATAAAAAGTTTAAACATATAGCTCCTGTATATATCCGAAATCAGGACATTTTACTGTGGTGTGGAGCCGTCGCTAGCATCACAACGGACGTTTAAATTAACCAGTGACAGTCTTCTTTGACCTTGTGCAAGATATGAATTATATAGCAATCAGTTATTTAAACACTCACCTTCCTCCACCCACAGCCAGTAGAATAACACCGATGAAAAGGAAGACACAAGAAAATATTAATATCCCTAGGAGTATTTTCTTCGGTAAAATCCAGTCATGGTAACTCCTAAACGCCACTTTGCCACTCTCATTCATTATTACTCCAATGCAGATTACAAAAGCTAATGTACTTCCCGGTCAAAAACGAAACTGTAACTGTCGTCTGCTACTGCATCAGTACCATTTCTCCTCAGCCTTCTTAACGCGCGAAGCTGCCTCCCGTGGGGGTTTTCACCATCCAGAAACGAGATTGTCCACGCGGTATCGATGATTAACCAGTGACATTCGTCATACCATCGACCCATTCACCAACGACCTATTTCTGTGCTCAAAAAGAGTTAAATGAACCGTTCGTCTGCTCAGAAATTAACTCTTCCTTAAATACAGAAACACAGACAAAACACCCGAGACTCAGTCTACAGAACGATTACGGAAGGTTTTAAACGAAAACAGTGCGCAGGGGCTCATGTTCCGAGTGCAACCCTCTCCTACCTCTACTCTCCTCTTCTCTCCTACCTCTCCTACCTCTGCTCTCCTCTCCTCCACTGATTCCCACCCTGTGCCACAAAGGTTACGCAGGCTGCTGGCACTTTCACTATATAACAGCAACCGACCCCCAGCTCTGTTAGTCACGTGATAAACAGAAGACGAACAGAAGAAAGAAAGAAAACAAAAATTGTGGCACGTGGGAACGCGATTATGTGTTACGATTTCCGCGTCCTTACAAAGACGATTCCATCTACCCGTTGAGGCGTAAGATATTTAATCTTTGCGCGTAACTTCCCCGCAGTGGAGGTTTCTAATCTTTTCGCCTCACCGGAGTGATGACTGGTGCATCACTCCCACAGTATGTATTGCCAAACGCGTCTCTCGGTTGCTAGGAAGAAAACACCCACACGAGAACTTGATGGAGAAGAAATCCTAAGATACATCTAGATGGATAGAGGGCGTTAGTGTCTGACCCGAGGGTCACAGAGATGACATCACAAGCTGATCGAATTACTAGAAACATTGGTGCACTTCGTCTACTTAGGGAGATGGCAAAACTATTTTATAATCAATCTCCGAATATCTCTCTCTCTCTCTCTCTCTCTCTCTCTCTCTCTCTCTCTCTCTCTCTCTCTCTCTCTCTCTCTCTCTCTCTCTCTCTCTCTCTCTCTCTCTTTCTATCGCTCCTGTCTCTCTCTCCCTTTGTCTGTCTCTTTCTGTCGCTCCTGTCTCTCTGTCGTGCCTGTCTCTCTCTCTCTCTGGCCTCTCTCTCTCTCTCTCTCTCTCTCTCTCTCTCTCTCTCTCTCTCTCTCTCTCTCTCTCTCTCTCTCTCTCTCTCTCTCTCTCTCTCGGTTTCTGTATATGTCTGTCTGTCTTTTCTGTCTATCTGTCTGTCTCTCTGTCTCTGTCTCTGTCTGTCTCTCTCTGTCTAGAAAAAAAAAATCCAAAAGAAACGGATGCCATCGTTCTTAGTTGATTGTAAATAATGTGTTCCAAGTAAATGTCTCTTTTCATTTATATACTAGTACATGTCTATGTATACCGCCACTGCAATGTATTTTGCAGTCTTATTTCTATGCATAGGCGTCGGAAGCGGTATCGATTACACACACAGTTGAAAATCTAATTAATATTATAATAGATACACCTGGAAATTAATTAAACACCACCTGAATTGTATTTCACCCAAAAAACGCGCCAATCTGATTAAAATTAGCTCTACTGGTCTACCAGTAGGTAATAGTAATTAACCAGTGGAGCTAATTTTACTTAGATTGAAAATGCGCCTAACAGTAGCTGCCCATGCCGCCGAGGTTTAAACCTGGTATTGAGAGTTTTATACATTCTGTATCTTCTGGGTATTTACAGAGATGGCGTGAATAAATTAATTAGGAGAAGCACACCGGTGGGCTTCCAGCTCCATAGTTAATTAACATGGTCCATACATCAGGGCCGTACCCTGAAACAACTATCAAAAAGTCCTAGTGGGGGGTGTGGGGGGGGTGGGGGGGGGGGTGGGGGGGTCCTGGTGGGGCGGGGGAGGTGGAAGGCACTACTTTTTATAAACAAATGAAACACTATACAAATTAAACCCTGAAATGTGTATGCTGATTCATTAAGTGTAAAAAAAAAAAAAAACGAAAAAAGTGGCGGCGTGAGATTCTCAGGGGGGTACTGGGTTCGGACCGCCGAGGGCCTCCCTCCCCCCGGAGTGGTACGGGCTCAATGCACATTTTCATGAACATATCGAAGTTACCAAAGGATTCTGTGTTTTCTCCTAGAATTTTAACCATTTGATGCCTGTGTAACGACAGTGTTACCTGCTGGCAATCTTTGTCAGTATCACCTGAATACACATAACATTAATAATTTGAGTGTTTTGCATCCATCTAATGCTCAAAATTACTTGTTTTGTTTAACGACACCACTAGAGCACATTGATATATTGATCATCGGGTATTGGATGTTAAACATTTGGTAATTTTGACATATAGTCTTAAAGAGGAAACCCGTTACATTTTTCCATTAGCAGCAAGGGAATCTCTTATATGCACCATCTCACAGACAGGATAGCACAGCCTTTGATATACCAGTCGTGATGCACTGGCTAGAGCGAGAAATAGCCTAATAGGCCCACTGACGGGGATCGATCCTAGACCGACCGCGCATAAAGCGAGCGCTTTACCACTGGGCTACGTCCCTTCCTTTGCGAAGTGTAAGCCATATGATCAAAACGAGGTGGTACTCAATTAATTTTAAGGTGTATATAACTGCCTCCCTCCACCTCCAGAGTTGAAGTCATCGTCCGACTGTTTTATACAATAATAATAATATAACCCTGTTGATTGATATGTATATTCCTATGCAAACCGAACAGTATAACTTTTGTTTTATTCAGGGGCGGGATGTAGTCCAGTGGTAAAGCGCTCGCTTGAGGCGCGATCGGTCTTCATGCATATATTTAAAAAAAAAAAATTACGATTTCCTCCAAACCTCCCTCAAAGTTCCATTGACATTCCGCCTCATGCCATTGCTCTCTCCCCCCCCCCCCCAAAGGATTTTCTGGATCCGCCACTGACCTACCAGCCATAACCATCACAGCACTGAGAGTGGTAATGTGCGGAGATGGCGTTAAACAAAATTAATATTGCTTTCCTTTGGGTTTTTCCTTGTTAGCTGCCAAACGTATAACAAACCTGCACCTAAAGCTATACCTTTTTGAGAATACTGTTCCTAGTCTGAACTAAGAAAAACCTAGACATTGTTTTTCAACAAAAAACAACAACAACAAAATGGTTTTGCGTCACCAAATGAATACTAGAAATTGGACAATTTAAATAATGTGTCTTGTCCGACAACTCTGGAAACGTAATGCAATAAGATTTCCAGAGTTACATCCCTTGATAAAGTTTTTGTTTATTGACTAGTACTCGAACGTTTCACAGGCGTCGAACACGCACCACCACCACTCCCTCCCCCCACATACATCTAAAAAAATCAAATTGCTGCAACAATGTGAGTTTTATCGAAAAGCGCCTGTCGAAAAATAATACAAAAACCCTTCACAAACAATAAACAAAATAATATTTTTTTTTAAATAGGGCCTACTCACATTATATACTGAACAAAATAAGAAACTTCCGCTAACTTTGCTTGAACATAACTTGATGAAAACAAACCGGGGGAATAATTGTTATATATGCGTTTAAAAAGTGTTCCATGATGCATCGTTTGGTGCAAAAATCATGGCCATAGGTTAACAGAAACTGGGAGAAATTTTGACCAAGTGTGGTAGGGGTTAAAAAAAAACCCACCCACTTAATAACGGGTATGGCCACCTCTTGAATTGACCACTGCAGTGCATCGCAGGCGCATAGAATTGACTAAAGTGTTGATTTCTGCCTGTGGAATACTGTTCCATTTCTGAATGAGCGCTTGACGAAGTTCGCTGACGTTAGCGGGTGGGTTGGGACGACGCCTCAATCGTCTGTCCAGACTATCTCAGACATGCTCGATGGAGATGAGATCAGGACTTTTAGCGGGCCAGTCATCAATGAAATCAATGTTATTTGTCCTAAGAAAATTTACAGTGTCTCTAACTGTATGAGAGGTGGCATTATCATGCTGAAAAATCGAGATGTTGGCGTTGGTATGGAATAGAGGAATGACCGTGATGAGCGAGAATGTCATCGCGGTAACGTTGAGCATTTAAATTGCCATCAATGACGACTAGTGGTGAACGATAACCATGGGCAATGGCTGCCCAGACCATGACAGAACCCCCACCCCGAAACGATCTCGTTCAAGAACACAACAGTCAGCATAGCGTTCATTTCTCTACGGTAGACGCGCACCCTGCCATCACCACGTTGTAAAGAAAATCTGGATTCATCCGAAAAAAGAACAGTATTCCAGCGTCGCCGTATCCAACGAGTGTGTACACGTGCCCAATTAAGACGATTTAGACGATGACGTTGCGTTAAAACGCATCCGACGTAAGGACGTCGTGCATGTAAACCGTTCTCCCGCAGACAATTACGAACAGTTTGCCCACTGATTCGGTTATTATGAAGCCCAGGTGTGTTAGCAGCAGTAGCAGTGGCAGTTTGGAATCGATTGCGCAAATGCGTGTTCATGATATAGCGGTCTTGACCACGCGTTGTAACACGCGGACTTCCTCGACGTGGCAAGTCGTTGGTGCTTCCTGTCGTTCGAAATCTTACGCGAAGATTTCGTATCGCTCGTCTAGAACTCCCAACATGCCTTGCAGCGTCTTCTGTCGACATGCCAGCATCAAGCATGCCAATCGCCCGTTCGCGTAAATTATTGGGTATTCTTGGCATACTAAAAATGCTACAATGTAAACATTTTTTTTTTCTTTTTTTTTTACAAATTTTGAAGCGTTTTCGTTCACTTGACAACAATGCCAGTAAGACAAGTAAAACAACTTGACCGAATACTACACGGGACATGTCGAACCATGCATGCACGTGCAAATTAAATTTCAGGTTGTCGACGATTAACAGTGCAAAAATAATCGATAAAATTCATGAATCCTGATAATACAGCTCAAGGCTAATACTACCTATATAATTTTATTACACAATGAATTCTTTAACACAAAAAATACTATATGTACAAATCGGAAGTTTCTTTTTTTGTTCAGTATATATTCAGGTTAACTTAATTTCTCAGCTTCGACTCAAATCCCTTGAAAAAACAAGGAATGTATGCACAGTAACATCTCAGCAATGTGACTTGATGCAGCCCTGTAAGGTTAATCTTTTTGCTTAAAATGCCCCCACTCCCCCCCCCCCCCATAAAAAAAAAAAGAAAAAAAAAAGAAAAAAACAAAAAAAAACAAAAAAAAAAAAAAAAAAAAAAAAAAAAAAAAAACAAAAAAAAAAAAAAAAAAGAAAAAAAGAAAAAAGTAATTTAAAAATAAATAAAAATTGATCTGCTGAAAATAACTGACCCAACAATCCTTACACCGTGTGTGGAGTCTCCACTTTCCACGCTAGATCTCTCTACACCAGTACAGTTATGGCCATGCTTGCTGAAATATTAGCGCAACCACATGGGTGAGGTAGAGGAGGCGTGGCAGCGCAATAACTTGAAATTCTGGAGTCAGGGTTCCCTTTCTTTCAACGAGTTTTGTGCTCCACACCGCTATATACCTCCCCCCTCACCTTTCTGAACACAACAAGCAGAGCAGGCGCGTGTCCAGGAAGTTTGGGGGGGGGGGGGGGTCTAGACTGTGTCGAGCGAAGTTTATAAGAAGGGGATCGAGACATGCTCCTTTCGAAAATGTATGGAAAAAACCCCCAAAACAAACTTTGCTTTAGCAGGGGTTTTCGACCCCAACCCCCCGCCCCTCCTCAACACACACGCCTAGCAAGTGCAATGAAAGCAAAAAACAAACTACCTGAGCATTGTTTTATTAGTGATTTTATAACAAGTCGATGACAGCGATACCTCTATACTGTATACAAAATTAAAAAAAAAAAAAAAAAACTTGATTAAACATAGTTTACATAGTAAACATAAGATCCATTAAGTATACATGCCATTATGTTCGTATTGTTGATCAGTGATGAGAATAATGGTTCATGTCGTATTAAATTATGTCGTTACGTGCGTTCTGTCTCTTCTGTCCCTTTCCCTAAATACACAGATCCCCTAAACAACTATCCGGGGATTAAAACGCTCTGGTTATATTTAACCAATATTATATGCTTATTAAAGGGACATTTCCGAGTTTGCTGCATTGTAGGATGTTTCCGACTAATAAAATATTTCTACAATTAAACTTACTTCTTAAATATATTTTCTTTTTTAGAATAGCAGTGTCTGTATATTCAATGCAACGTCTTAATATTTGTAAGAAGCCCAAACTGGATTTTGTCTTCAAATAATTTCGTACGTACGAAAAAAAAGAAGTATTTTTGGAAATAAAATGACATTTAACCTAGTACAAATATTAGAACGATCAGAAACACGTTTAATATACAGCCACTAATGTTTTATGCAGAAACATGTATTTGATATGTTATTACCATCGTTAAAAAGTCTCTCTTCGTTGATAACATCTTCAAAATTGCAGCAAACTCAGGAAGGTCCCTTTAAAGCTTCAATCTCGCCGACCCTACATTAAAAATATACAGAGAGAAGGAAACAAGGTAACACTTGGTACTTCAGTCACTATTAGACGTGTAATCTACAATATAATACGCAAGACTGTTTTAACGGTTTCCAATCATTCTGACCACTTCTCATCTTTTGATTTGTACTGCCGACAGCCTTATTTGTACTTACCCGATGCCGCATTTCGCAAGGATTGTTTCTGCGCTCAGGTCCAGTTGACTTCCGTACACATATTGTTCTAAGTATTGCGTACATAGATGACTTCCATAAATTCAACAGCAATGGAAGCCGCAATCTTTGTCACATAACATACGTGTCTATAAGCTAGCTATCAACACGGATGTCATACTTTTTATTATTTATTTATTTATTTATTTTTGGAGGGGGGAGGGGAAGCCATGTGTAAGGCCACACCAACTCATATAAACGTGCGCCCTGCTAAGAACGGGTTACATCTAGTGTCTGTCTAAGGAAGGAAGAAAATGTTTCATTTAACGACGCACTCAACACATTTCAGTGCTCCACAACTGGTGTAACAAAGGCCATAGTATGCACTATCCTGTCTATGGTGCATATAAAAAATCCCTGGTGTGATCCCATATTTCTTTCCATCAGTACATTTGAGTAATGAGATCACAGAAAAACAAAATTACAAACACAACTACAGTTTTTAAGTTATTGTCTTAAATTCCCGTCATTCCGAGCCACTGGAAACATCGGGGAAAAATAATAATAATAAAAAAAATAAAAAAAATAGATAATTTAAAGGGACAGCCCTGAGTTTGCTGCTTTTGCAACATATTGCAGTTAAAGGAACAGACACTAGTTTTTAAACACTAAGGCATATTTTTCACCTAGACTCCAGTTTCAACCCGCAAAAATGGATACTAAGTTTGGTTTATTTACAAACTGTAACACATTGGGATACAACAGAGTGAATAAAAAGTCTGTGACGTTGAAATGCCCTTAAAAATAGACTGAAACGCGACTCAATAATTATTACTTCTCAGAAGCTGACTCTGTTGACATGCTAGGTATGCGTTGTCAACTAAGTCACGGTCACTTATGACACCGGATATTTGTGTTTGCTTGGGGCGAAGAATGCTTAACTAACAGGGGTCAGTCTGATAAAGCTTTTTCTCAGGACTATAAATATAATATTAGCAACAGTCTCCTCCTCTCTCCATCCTATTCCCTCTCTTCCCCGCTCCCTCTCTCCCTCCCTTCTCCAACAGTCGTATCATGTTTATCTCAACAAGTCTGAGTCAGTCAGTCAGTCAGTCAGTCAGTCAGTCAGTCTCTCTCTCTCTCTCTCTCTCTCTCTCTCTCTCTCTCTCTCTCTCTCTCTCTCTCTCTCTCTCTCTCTCTGTCTCTCTGTGTCTGGCTGCCTGTCTCTCTGTTTCTATCGCTCTGTCTCTGTGTCCGTCTCTCACCCCTCTGAGGCTAGACGTAGCCTAATGTTAGCGCGGTCGGTTTGGGATCGATCCCAGTCAGTGAGCCCATTGGGCCATTTCTTGCTCCAGCCAGTGCCCCACGATTGGCATATTAAAGACCGTGGTATGTGCTATCCTGTTTATGGGATGGTGCATATAAAAGATCCCTCGCTGCTAATCGAAAAGAGTAGCCCATGAAGTGGCGACAGCGGGTTTTGAGTGCATCGTTAAATCAACCATTTTCTTTCTTTCTTCCAAATGAAACAAGTATCAGTTGAGAAACACAGTATAATTACAACATGTATGAATGGTTGGAACGGAATATGGGTATATCGAGGGCTATAGATAAACAATGTATTGTACCTCAAACCAATGCTCTTAACTACTATGGTATACCCAATTCAGACTGATAGGATGCAGGCAGGCGGGCGGGCGGGCGGGCGGGCAGACAGGTAGGCAGGCAGAATGACAAATAGACAGGTAGACAGACAGGCATATGAGTTTGCTGCTTTTGCAACATATTGCAGTTAAAGGAACAGACCCTAGTTTTTAAACACTAAGGCATATTTTTCACCTAGACCCTAGTTTCAACCCGTAAAAATGGATACTAAGTTTGGTTTATTTACAAACTGTAACACATTGGGATACAACAGAGTGAATCAAAGGTCTGTGACGTTGAAATGCCCTTAAAAATAGACTAAAACGCGACTCCATAATCATTACTTCTCAGACGCACGTGCGTCACTAAAAAAAAGAAGAAAGCATTTTGTGGTTAATCGCTGATTACGATTACATTAGCAATGTAATCGATTACGATTGCGATTACATGACATTCTCAAACAATGTAATTGATTACGATTGCGATTACATGAAAACATGTAATCGATTACGATTACTGATTACGATTACCCCATCTCTGATGTATATGTATTATATGTATATGTATATGTACATGAAAACATGTAATCGATTACAATCGATTACGATTACGATTACTGATTACGATTACCCCATCTCTGATGTATATGTATATGTATTATACGTGTACGTATATATATATATTAAAAAATTATACTCGAGATTAACATTTTAAATATAACTCCACTAAACAGAATTACATTCTGCTTTCAAAATATCACTTTGAAGAGTGAATAAATTCATCAGCCTCCTGCATCAGTTTCTGCATACCGGGGTAGTTATGTAAGAAGTCCACGGCGTCGTCAATAGTACACCATCTATATGCGATGTGTTCGTCTGAAAGGGTTACGGCCGTTTCTGGGTCCTTCAGCTTAGCCAGCCAGTATATGACTCTCTTGTTCCTGTTACCGTGCACGGTGTAGTGGATTTCCCGCCTGAAGTCCTCGATCAAGTCCACCTGGTGTGAAGTTATGCCAGACTCCTCGCGAGTTTCTCTGAACGCCGTCTCCAGCTCCTCCTCGCCTGGATCAACGCGACCTGAACACAACAGCAGGGAGTGAAAACAACTGATTCCAACAAACAAACAAAAAACAAAGCCAACCCCTCCATCCCATTACCAATTCTGCACCCCCACCTACCACCCACCCCCCCCAAAAAGAAGAAAAACACATAAAAAAAAAGAAAAGAAGAGAAAAAACCCCAAGAGCAACAAAAACAAACATAAAACAAACAACAAAATAAAAACTCAATAACCCCCAACAAATTAACACTACCCCCAACCCCCTCCACCATGCAACCCCAACCCCTCCAAATATACTTCACATATACGCACATACACACACACAAAGGCAAACTATTAAAAACCAATCCCCCCCCCCCCCCCCCCTTCCCCCAAAACAACAACAAACAACCACAACAAACAACAATGAACATAGTTGACATGTAGTATAGAAACTGATATTTACACGAGTGGGCAGGTTACTGGTTTGTCATTATTTTATTCTGCAATCACTATATGTATTGCCAAGATATGATGATTAGATACATAGAGGATATTTCATGTTTTTTGTCAAATATGATTTATATCTCATCGAGTGTAGGCCTAGTTTTGCAATCATATCTCGCAAGTCGCGCTTAATCTTAAGAGTTGCGCCCCCCCCCCCCCCCCCCCCCCCCGGACCCCAATGTGTAGTGTGTACAAACACAAATACCATAATTGGAGATCTATTTCAGACGCTAAAACTACAGCTGCTTCGCTTATATTCTCAATCATAAAATAAAAATACTGTGACTGTCCCATGTTGTTAAGCCGATTATTTGGGGAATCCCTTTGAAATGACGAGTTTTATAAATAATGTTTCTATTTTTAGAACGGAGCACATAGCTTTAGATAGAGGTATCTAAATATCTAATCCTGAAATCGATTCTCAACATTACGGAGTGAGTTGGACTATGTTACGAATCTATATCAATCTGGTAATAAATAAGTGGTGGTAGTGATAATAATTGTAATAATAATTGTAGTTTAAGTAACTGGAACTGTTTACGATTACGAAAACGAAAATTAGGCCTAAAGATACAACTGAAAAAACAAATGTTTACGAACCTTTCGGTGGTGTCCAGTGTCGTTTCCTGCTCCGCGCCTGTAGTAACAGGTACTCCACATGGCCGTGTACCCTGCGATAGAGTACAAACCCGGCAGCACGAACGTGCAGTTCAGTTGACATGCTAGGTATTTGTTGTCAACTCAAGTCACGGTCACTTATGACACCGGATATTTGTGTTTCCTTAGGGCGAAGAACTCATAACTAACAGGGGTCAGTCTGATAAAGCTTTTTCTCAAGACTATAAATATAATATTAGCAACAGTCATATCATGTTTATCTCAATAAGTCTCTCTCTCTCTCTCTCTCTCTCTCTCTCTCTCTCTCTCTCTCTCTCTCTCTCTCTCTCTCTCTCTCTCTCTCTCTCTCTCTCTCTCTCTCTCTCTGTCTCCGTCTCTCTGTGTCTGGCTGCCTGTCTCTCTGTTTCTATCGCTCTGTTTCTGTGTCCGTCTCTCACCCCTCTGAGGCTAGACGTAGCCTAGTGGTAGCGCGGTCGGTTTGGGATCGATCCCAGTCAGTGGGCCCATTGGGCTATTTCTTGCTCCAGCCAGTGCCCCACGATTGGCATATCAAAGACCGTGGTATGTGCTATCCTGTCTATGGGATGGTGCATATAAAAGATCCCTCGCTGCTAATCGAAAAGAGTAGCCCATGAAGTGGCGACAGCGGGTTTTGAGTGCGTCGTTAAATAAACCATTTTCTTCCTTTCTTCCAAATGAAACAAGGATCAGTTGAGAAACACAGTATAATTACAACATGTATGAATGGTTGGAACGGAATATGGGTCTATCGAAGGCTATAGATAAACAATGTATTGTACCTCAAACCAATGCTCTTAACTACTATGGTATACCCAATTCAGACAGATAGGATGCAGGCAGGCGGGCGGGCAGACAGGTAGGCAGGCAGGCAGGCAGGCAGGCAGGCAGGCAGAATGACAAATAGACAGGTAGACAGACAGACTGTAGGCAAACGTACAGGCTCCAGGCAGAGACAGACAGACACAAAGAGACAGACAGACAGGCAAAGAGACAGACAGACAGACAAAGAGAGAGACAGACAGACATACATACATACAGACAGACAAAGAGACAGACAGACAGACATACAGAGAGACAAGAGACAGAAAGACAGACAAAGAGACAGACAGACAAAGATACAGACAAAGAGACAGACATACAGACACAAAGAGACATACAGTCAGACAGACAGACAGGCAAGCAGAAAGAAAAACAGGCAGGAAGACAGACAGACTAATTTTTTGGGGGTGGGTGAGAGGGGAAGCCAAGTGTAAGGCCACACCAACTCATATAAACGTGCGCCCTGCTAAGAACGGGTTACATCTAGTGTCTGTCTAAGGAAGGAAGGAAATGTTTTATTTAACGATGCACTCAACACATTTCAGTGCTCCACAACTGGTATAACAAAGGCCGTGTTATGTACTATCCTGTCTATGGTGCATACAAAAAATCCCTTGCTGCTAATTTAAAAATAGTAGCCCATGAAGTGGCGACAGAGTGTTTCCTCTCTCAATACCTGTGTGGTCCTTAACCATATGTCTGACGCCATATAACCGTAAATAAAATGTGATGAGTGCGTCGTTGAATAAACCCTTCCTTTCTTCCTCTATGACATTAGTGTTGGTGTGATCCATTATTTCTTTCATTAAGCACATTTGATTAATGAGATAAAAAAAAACCAAAATCACAAACACAACTACACGTTTTACGTTACTGTCTCAAGTTCCCGGCATACTCTCATTTTCGTTTTCTGCATAAATTGTATTTTGAGCAACTAGAAACATCAGAACAACAAAAAACACATTAGATTTGACACAATAAATAATTTAAAGGGACAGCTTTGAGTTTAAAAGCAGCATATTCCAGCTAACAGAGTCTTTTTAACAACTAAATTAATATTAACCATATTTTTTTGTTTAGAATATCTCTGTGCATTGAACCAATGTTCTCGCTGCACTATTTAAGCAGGGCGGCCCGCCCACTATTGCATTTTGCCGCCCTCCTTTCTCGTATTCTCGCCCTCCTTTATTTGTTCTGCTCCCCTCTTTATTTACCCGCACCCTACTAAATTTAACCGCACCTATCTCCGCTATTTCCAAATGCACACTTTGAATGATTCAATGTTTCTTTTGATCTTAATAATTGTAGTTGTCCATACTTAGTTTTACCCACACATAATTTCACACATTCGAAAAAAATATATATTCGATAACAAAATGAAGATTGAGCTATATACACAAACAATACACAAACATTATGACAATCAGAAACACATCCGATATACAGACACTGATAATTTCTAAACAAGAAACTGTAATTAATGTTAAAATAAGGTAAACATTTGTTTTGTTTAACGACACCACTGGAGCACTAGCTGATTCGGTGGCAAAATTGTAACCACGAAATAAAAAGTTAAAGTTTGTTTTGTTTAAAACATTACCACGTTTTAATCAGCCATTACTGGATGTCAAACATTTGGTAATTTTAATATATAGTTTTAATATATAGTCTTAGAAAGAAAACCCGCTACATTTTTCCATTAATAGCAAGGGATCTTTCATATGCGCCATTCCTTAGAAAGGATAGATACCAGTCGTGGTGCACTGGCTGGAATGAGAAATAGCCAAATAGGCCCACAGATGGGGATAGATCCCAGACCGACCGCGCATCAGGCGAACGCTTTACCACTGGGCTACGTCCCGCCCCTGAAGTTAAAAATATTCTGCTCGTCTACATCTAACAATGACAGCAAACCCGGGACAGTCTCTTTAAGTAAGAGATTGTAAGAAATGTGTAATTTATATTTTAAAAAGTTAAAAAATGTAATGACCGAAGATATTTTACACTACCTACTAACTAGGGAGTGCCTTTAACAATGCCATGTGGTTTTAGTAACAGCATCTTTAACAGTCGTCAGATGAAACTTAACAAGTAAGTATATTTGCCATTTTTAACACATTTTCTTACACACCCGATGGTGAAAATATCGTGCGTTATCACACGGAAATAGCACATATATGTGTGTTTTTTCTATTTAAATATATATGATTGGCTACATCTAGATGATACCCAATAGCCACAGCCATACTATCATCACGAAAACACACGTGTTTATCAAAACTGTAGTTCTGTTTGTAGTATGACAAGTAATATATATTATAGGATAGAGAAGCTAGAATAACTGAAGTTTTAAAGGGACATTCCTGAGTTTGCTGCATTGTAAGATGTTTACGACTAATAAAATATGTCTACGATTAAACTTACATATTAAATATATTTTCTTGTTTAGAATATCAGTATCTGTATATTCAATGTATTTCTAGTCATCTTAAAATGTGCAAGAAGCCCAAACTAGATTTTGTCTTCAAATAATTTCGTACGTACGAAAAAAATATATTTTAGGAAATAAAATGAAATTTAACCTAGTACAAATATTAGAACGATCAGAAACATGTTTAATGTACATCCACTAATATTTTATTCAGACTTTTTTTTATTTGATATGAATTACAATCGTTGGAAAGTCTCTGTTAGTCGATAACATCTTAATAATTGCAGCAAAATCAGGAATGTCCCTTTAAATATACTCATGAAAAACAAATAAAGGATCAAATAAATACTGTTTGCAAATAGTGACAACAACCAATAACCCTCGTCCATAACGCCAGGACATTGAACCATGTTACTGGCAGTCATTCCCACAGTACAGACATTAAAGTCCCTCATTACATCTTTGTATTACTTATTACTGTATTGCGATGCCTTACTTACTGACATATACGAGTAAGTATTTGATGTACTAGGCTATATCTAATTAAGGTTCAAGAATGCTGTTCTGAGGGGGGGGGGGGGGGGGGGGGGGGGGGGGGGGGAGGGGGGGGGGGGAGGGGCACAACCCAGAAACCCTCAACTGGTTTTTTCAGGACAGCGAGGTCCTATTACTACACGAGTAATTAATTAAAATGTGGTTTACATTACACAGTGTTCCCTTATTTCTTTCCATATATATATACTGAGAGGCATAAATAACGCAATAGGTATTTCGCTGATATTTTCTTATAGAAACTTTATTTCATCTATATTAAGGTTGCAAACAAATAACATATTGGTAACAACTGAAACAGAAGGAAGATATTGTTCAAATTGGGAATTTAAAAAAATAAAATGTGGTTTTAAACAAAAGACACAGCTTGTTTTTTTGGCAAAAAAACCAGCAATTTTTTAACATTACTTGCCGTGCAATATTAAAAACAAGACAGAAAACACAAAACATTGTTGCTTTTACAGGAAGACGAGGACAGGCAATGCACGTGCAAAAATGCTGTGCTGTTACAATAAACACCCAAGTTATGCTTTGTACTGAAAACTCATTTTATTCAATTGTTTTCTGATTTGAACAAAATCCTCTTTCACTTACAGTTGTTACCAATATGTCATTTGTCCGCATACTCAATATATATGATTCAACAATTCTATAAGAAAATATTCAGTGAAATACCTATTGCGTTATTTATGTCCTCTCAGTATACACCCGACAACGGCCGAATGCATGGTTCGAACTACCCGATGGGTCGAAGAGACTTTGATGCCAATGAGATTCTACTGTGTGTGTGTGTGTGTGTGTGTGTGTGTATATATATATCCTATATATATATATATATATATATATATATATATATATATATATATATTATATATATATATATATATATATCTGTGTGTGTGTGTGTGTGTGTGTGTGTGTGTGTGTGTGTGTGTGTGTGTGTGTGTGTGTGTTACATCCTGCTTTCAGAATATCACTTTGAAGAGTGTATAAATTCATCAGCCTCCTTCATCAGTTTCTGCAAAACAGGGTAGATATGTATGAGGTCCATGACGTCGTCAATAGTACACCATCTAAATGCAATGTGTTCGTCTGAAAGGGTCACGGCCGTTTCCGGGTCCTTCAGCTCAGCCAGCCAGTATATGACTCTCTTGTTCCTGTTACCGTGCACGGTGTAGTGGATTTCCCGCCTGAAGTCCTCGATCAAGTCCACCTGGTGTGAAGTTATGCCAGACTCCTCGCGAGTTTCTCTGAACGCCGTCTCCAGCTCCTCCTCGCCTGGGTCAACGCGACCTGAACACAACAGCAGGGAGTGAAAACAACTGATTCCAGCAAACAAACAAATAAAAACAAAGACAACCCCTCCATCCCATTACCAATTCCGCCCCACAACCCCACCCACTAAAAAAAAGAAAAGAAAAAAAGAAGAAAAACACATAAAAACCCCACAAAAAAAGAAAAAACAAAAGCAACAAAAACAAACAATAACAACAAAATAAAAACTCAATAAAACACCCAACAAAAATAACAACACTATCCCCAACCCCCCTCCACCATGCAACCACAACCCCTCCAAAAATACTACACAAACATACATACACAAACACACTCACGCACGCATACACGCACACACACACAAAGGCCAAATATACCCACCCCCAAACCCCCCCAAAAAACAACAACAACACAACAACAACAAACAACAAACAACAAGGAACATGACTGACATGTAGTATATAAACTGATATTTACGTAAGTGGGTGGGTTACTGGTTTGTCATTATTTTATCCTGCAATCACTATATGTATAGCCAAGCTATATTGGCTAGATCAATTTCTATATTTTCAATCACTGAGCAAACATATAGCTTTTTGGGGCGGAACTACTCTTACACTAGTTATGATCAGCAAAAGAATGTTATATTGTTGAAAGTTACTTATATTTTGCTTTCCAGTTGATTGTTTTGATTAAAAAAAAACCCGTTTGGAAGACAGTTTTTATTTTTAAAATAAGAAATAAATTGTTATTTAGATAGATAAATAACTAGGTTAACGTGCTCATATACCACTAGGGTTTCGAACACGCCGTTGTTATCTAAGAACTATTATATGTATACACACACACACACACACACACACACCACACACACACACACACACACACACACACAGACACACACACATACTCATATAGGCAACAAGGCCTTCAACACGTGTGGACATACTATTCTGAAGAAAAAAAAACACCGGTAAAGTTGTGAATTAAAACATTTCATTTCATTAATTCTTTTGATTTATGTGGATTGCATGGAAAATAAAATAACTGGTTATTGTTTCAAGATATCGGTTTATCCTGCTTAGGTCGAACAGCGAATGATGCTCGGCAGAGCCTCGTCGCTATCGCCATTCTAACCTTCGCAGCATAAAGCCGATATCTTAAAACAGCAACTAGTTATTCTCTATTTTTCTCAGAACATCGTTATTTCTTTATGCAGTTGTTTTTGTCATATTTACAGGATATTTTGTATTATGTTTATGTCCCGAGTGAAATAAATTTCAGTTGTCACGAGTTTTAGCGAGTGACAATGCAACTTATTTCACTTGGGACATAAACATGATACAAAATGGTAGCGAGTTTAATATCTTATTTATTACCCCTAATCGATCTTAATTTGTATATCACTCAACTCGTTTGGTTGACGTTCCTGTAAGGTTGTAGTGCGCCAATCGGTGATTTCGAAGTATCACGTCCCACTTTGCGTTCTAATGGGACATACCGCTTTGATATTTACCAAGATATTTTTAACCATATGGGTAATAATTTATTTTATGCAAGATTAGGCATATAATTATCATGCACAATTTGCAGTTCTTCTTTTGAATGTTGTTATTTATTTATTTATTTATTTATTCACTTGTTTATTAATAGGGGAGCATTTGCTAGGAGAGTAATTGCCGATTACATATTAACCACATTTCAACTGGGGGTGCCCGGTGGGGTGCTTAATCTTCAGAGTTGCGCCCCCCCACCCCCATTCCTCCCGACACCAGTGTGTTACAGTGTACAAACACAAATACTATAATTGGAGATCTATTTCAGACGCTAAAACACAGCTGCTTGACTGATATTCTCAATTATAAAATACAACTACTGTGACTGTCCCTGTCTTGTGTTAATGTAAATTTTAGCGAAGTTTGTGCAACGGCATGTTGTTAAGCCGATTATTTGGGGAATCCCCTGCAATGACGCGTTTTATAACTAGTTTTCTATTTTTAGTAGGCTACGGAGCGCTTAGCTTCAAATAGAGGTATCTAAATATCTAATCTTGAAATCGAGTCACAACATTACGGAGTGAGTTGGACTGTGTTACGAATCTACATCAATCTGGTAATAAATAAGTGGTGGTAGTGATAATAATAGTAATAATAATTGTAGTTTAAGTAACTGGAATTGTTTACGAAAACGAAAATTAATTATTAGGCCAAGAGAATGAAAGTTATAGATTTGTGTCCGAACAATTTAAAAAACACATGAGGCTTTTTTTCATTATTCATTATTCATTATTTTTATTGATCGATTATTTCCATAGCAGATTCAAGTCCAAATGAGGTCTTTGACATGTTTGAAGGTGGAATATAAACTATTAAAAAAATAATAATTTCATTTTAATTGAGCTCATTTCCACAAGCACAGTACAGCTTCTCTATGTGGTCGAGGCAGTCATGATCCTCCACGATCCTACACGATTATTAAGTGCCTTTTTTGTGCAAATAATGATTTTTTTTGTAAATAATGAAAATTTTCAGCGGTATCTTTCACGGCATGCGGGTGGTGGACGCAAATCTATAACTTTCATTCTCATGGCCTTAAAGATACAACAGAAGCAATAAATGTTTGCGAACCTTTCGGCAGTGTCCAGTGTCGCTTTCTGCTCTGCGCCTGTAGTAACAGGTACTCCACGTGGCCGTGTACCCTGCGATAGAGTACAAACCCGGCAGCACGAACGTGCAGTTCTGTTGACATGCTAGTTATGTGTTGTCAACTCAAGTCACGGTAACTTATGACACCGGATGTTTGTGTTTTCTTGCGGCGAAAAACGCTTAACTAACAGGGGTCAGTCTGATAAAGCTTTTTCTCAGGACTACAAACCGTCGTATTATGTTTATCTCAGTAAGTCTCTCTCTCTCTCTCTCTCTCTCTCTCTCTCTCTCTCTCTCTCTCTCTCTCTCTCTCTCTCTCTCTCTCTCTCTCTCTCTCTGTCTGTCTCTCTCTCTCTCTCTCTCTCTCTCTCTCTCTCTCTCTCTCTCTCTCTCTCTCTCTCTCTCTCTCTCTCTCTCTCTCTCTCTCTCTCTCTCTCTGTCTCTCGGTCTGTCTTTCTCTATCTTTGTCTCTACATCTCTGTCTCTGTCTCTCTCTCTGTCTCTGTCTCTGTCTCTCCTCTCTCTCTCTCTCTCTCTCTCTCCTACCCTCCCTCTCTCTATCGCTCTCTCTCCCTCCCTCCTACCCTCTCTCTCTCTCCCTCCCTCCCTCCTAACCCCCTCTCTTTCCATCCATCCCTCCATCCCTCCATCCTCTCTCTCTCTCTCTCTCTCTCTCTCTCTCTCTCTCTCTCTCTCTCTCTCTCTCTCTCTCTCTCTCCCCCTCTCTCTCCCCCTCTCTCTCCCTCCCTCCTAATCACAGCCACTAATATTCTAAACAAGAAAATATATTTAATATATAAGTTTAATCGTAGAAATATTTTATTAGTCGATAACATCTTAAAACATTGCAGCAAACTCAGGAATGTCCCTTTAAGGTCATATGTTGCCTAAAATAAATTGTCGAATGTGGTGGCAGTAAAACAAAATATGACAAAAGAATCAGGGAATCAGTGCACAGTAATATGGACAAAACTGGAAAGTTTAAGCTAAAAATTACACTTTTCGTATTCCCAAGCCTAAAAGAACCAAAAAAAACACCCCAAAATGTATATTTCACGTTTCACCACTCAAGGATATTGGACCACATACATTTTTATATGTGTACTCTTTTCACCTACATACTGATACAGTTTTTCTAAATGCGGAAGACTTCCCTTTTAGTCCCCATCCTGTCACCGCGTTGTACGTCCCTCATTCTATTTTCGTTAAACATTAACATTCCTTTCCTTTCTATTTCGATTTAAACTGTTGACATTTAAATATCTCACACCACTTAAAGGTGTTAAACGTACATGATGCGTGCAAGGCTATAAGCTGAAAACAGAAAATAAAAATGCACGAAAGGAAACAGTGTAATGAATTGATGTTTCTTTTAAGTGTTTTGAGACGTTAAAGCATGTTTTATCTATTAGCAGCTTAACTGAACATCCATTCAATATTACTCTGCAAAACATCGTCTTTTACAATACATGAGACATGGTGATGGCGAAATAAGTGGCAGCTGCCGGGAACTACTTTTACTGCCAATAAACACGGAATCTTGAAACAAATACGATGTGTTAAGAATACAGACATTTTATCATGCTAATGCTAAAGTAAAGTTTGTTTTATTTAACGACGCCACTAGAGCACATTGATTTTTTTTTTATCTTATCATCGGCTATTGGACGTCAAAGATATGGTCATTCTCACACTGTATTTTTTTTAGAGGAAACCCGCTGTCGCCACATAGGATACTCTTTTACGACAGGCAGCAAGGGATCTTTTATTTGCGCTTCCCACAGGCAGGATAGCACAAACCATGGCCTTTGTTGAACCAGTTATGCATCACTGGTCGGTGCAAGTGGTTTACACCTACCCATTGAGCCTTGCGGAGCACTCTCTCAGGGTTTGGAGTCGGTATCTGGATTAAAAATCCCATGCCTCGACTGGGATCCAAACCCAGTACCTACCAGCCTGTAGACTGATGGCCTAACCTCGACGCCACCGAAGCCGGTCTGCTAATGCTAAATGCTGATTTCTTTTTCTGTTGATTTACACTCAGAATATAATGCACTTTTGGGTAAATACTAGTATATTTTACAGAAAACTCTGATAAGCGTGAGGTAACATTACATGTATTTGTATTAGGTTTTTTTTAATGGTACCCGAGATATAATAATTGCGTGCGTGCGTGCGTGCGTGTTGTATTCTCTCTCTGTCTATCTCTCTCTCCGTCTGTCTGTCTCTGTCTGTCTCTGTCTGTCTGTCTGTCTGTCTGTCTGTCTCTCTCTCTCTCTCTCTCTCTCCTCTCTCTCTCTCTCTCTCTCTCTCTCTCTCTCTGTGTGTGTGGTGTGTGTGTGTGTGTATCAGCAATTAGCTTATGTTGAATAGAAGCTGATTAAACATTGTCATACATGTATCTAATCTTTTGTTTACAGTTTTGCCGCCGAATCAGTGCACATTTACTTTTTAAACGAGCGAGGAGGGGAGGGGGGGGGGGGGGGTGGGATGTCACAAGAATCCCGTGACAACCCTTTGTAACCCACCAGTATATTCTTTGAACTGATAGATATATATATATATATATATAGATATATATATATATATATATATATATAGATTATATATATATATATATATATATATATAACACACTTCTCGACAGAAAATGAAACAAAGCCATATTCAAACATTTCAATGACAACATTTATTATGGGTTTTCAGTATGGAAAAACAACAGGTATATATAACAACAATGAATACGGTGTACTTGAAAAACATCGATGTTAAAATAACATTATCACAGTTCTACTAGTAATATATAAAACATGTAATCGATATGACAGGGTATACATGTAGTTGCAAAACGCACAGTTCAACATTGACAATGCTACTTTAAATTCTTACATCAATTTTGCATTCGTCTCCATAGATCTGTGAATGAAGTTGGACTATATTGATCAGTGATATAATGCTTGCCTGCTATGCAGTGGTTTGTGGGATCGAACTCTACCCAATACCCCGATGACCGATGAATCATTTCCTGTTCAAAGTAGCTCAAGTGCTCTGCCGTCAGAAAGCTAGTCGGGACACTTGGTCGGTTACGAGCGAGTACAACCGTCCATATGTCTATCTAACATCGAACAGTGGGTGGGAGTGGATCGGTCAGGGCTCGCCTGACGTACCTGGATCGAAGGATTGAATCCTCCCGGTAGACCCATTCTCTGGAGTTTTCACATTCTCAGACAGAGGCCCATGACTGTTATCTCAAAGACGTTGGTGTGTGCTGTCCTGTTTGTGGAATGTGCATATAAAGATGCCTTTGCTGCCAATGGAAAAAAGAACGTTTCAGTGTCCCTCTGAAGACTACATGACTGATAGTCAATTATTAATGAATTATTGTGCTCTAGTGGTGTCGTTAAACAAAACCAACTTTACTTTACTTCAAAGGCTGTATGTAGTATGTGCTCTCTTGTCTGTATAGTGTTGAGTTGCAGGTCAGAGGGGGGTGTTTGATCGCGCAACCCTTCCCCGTACTGTCACTTTATTCTCTTCACTGGGGAGGGAAATAATATCTTGATCGGCTGGGTGTTTCTGCGAGAAATTATCATGATGACGTAATGGATGTTAGTGCACTTTGGACGGTTACACAGCTTTCTAGAAAAGACCTGGGCCTCGTTCCACAAAGCGATCTTAGCGCTAAGATCACCTTAAGTGCATATGTTAGCTGTGCAGTTACGGTGATCTTAGGGCTAAGATCGCTTCGTGGAACGGGGCCCTGATGCATAATTATGTAAATCCCTTACCACTAAAAATATTGAGTAGCCTATGCGCCTTTAGCGGGTTTCTTCCCTAACACACCAAGTGTTGCAATACAATATATGTGACACATAGTACTCAACGAACTTTTAATCGTCTGGAATTTCGAATTTGACTGTTTGTAACGCTAAGCGCACTCTATACCTGCCCCAGTATACAGTATAAAGATAACGGAACCACTGGAAACTCGAAATGTATTGTAACATGACTTGTTTCTTAAGCCGACGCTACACTATACGAGTGCCTTTTCCGAGAATAGCTACGAGAGTAGTCGATTGCATGGCTACTGATGAAATCGTAATGTTTGTCTCATCAGTCAGATACATGTATATTCTAGTGGCTATTCTAGATCTTATACGAGCCACTGATATCGAGTGCCTCTTCCAAGAATAGCCACAATAGTCGATTACATAGCTACTGATGAAATCGTAATCTTCGTCTCATCAATCGGATATATTCTAGTGGCTATTCTAGATCTTGTACGAGCCACTCGTATCGTGTTACGTCGCCTTAATAATAGTCCTTCTGGTGAACAACAATATATATTCTCGTTTAGAATATCAGTAACTCCATGTACCATAATTATGTCTTGCCGTGAAATTTTTTATTTCATTTCATTTCAACTTATTTTCGTGCTTATATCCAATTAAAGTTCAAGCACGCTGTCCTGGGCACACACCTAAGCTATCTGGGCTGTCTGTCCATGGCAGTGGGTTAGTTGTTAGTTGGTTAGTGAGACAGAAGAGGGCGTAGTGGCCTTACACCTACCCCCTGAGCCCTTAAGAACTCACTCTGGGTTGATGCCGGTACCGGGCTGCGAACACTATACCTACTAGCCTGTAGTCCGATGTGTTAACCATTGCGCCACCGAGGCCGGTGGATTTGTTTTTTTTTATTGTTCACCTAACTTATATTATGATTTAGGGGAGATAAAATTACTCTCCTTGAAATAGTCTCCCCTTAAACGGCGGTGGTTTGTTGTTTGTAGTGACCGGCCTCGGTGGCGCAGTGGTTAAGCCATCGGTCATAAGGCTGGTAGGTACTGGGTTCGCAGCCCGGTAACGGTTCCACCCAGGACGAGTTTCAAAGACCACAACACCCTCTTCTCTCTCACTAAGTAACTAACAACTAACCCACTGTCCTGGTCAGACAGCCGAGATAGTTGAGGTGTGTGCCCAGGACAGCGTGCTTGAACCTTAATTGGATTATAAGCACGAAAATAAGTTGAAATGAAAAAATGAAATGTTTGTAGTAGCCCAAACTGATTTTTTTGTTTTTCCTCCCAGTAATTTCGTACTATTTAGGAGGTAAAATGAAGTTTGAACTTCTGCAACGAAAACATCTAGTATATGCAGATACTGATACTAGCTCTAAATAAGAAACTGTCTTCATTATGTAATTTCAGTTGTTAAAAAGCTCTGTTAAGCCATACTAAAACAAACCCTAGATTTTTTATCCCTGCCCGCCCCTAAAATAAAAGCCCACGCCGTTAGTTGTTTTTGTTTTTATTTATTTATTTGATTGGCCAAACATGTTTGTTTTTTCTCCCTGTGATTAAGGTGCGATGTTTCAATGTCCTGATAATATAAAATAAAACATATATTGTCAACCCACCTCTTCCCAGCTCCCATTTTGAAAAGAAAACCCCCCAACAATTAGGTGAAAATCTAGTTTGTAATATAATATGGCAGGACGCGGAAACATCTGACAATGGAAAAAAATCTTTAAAATTGTATTGAAAATATAAAATACCTGTAAACCAATTCAGTTGGTTCCCTACCCATCTCCGCTCCATTTTGAAATGAAAAATCTAGTATTTAATATAGTATGGCCCGTAAAGCAATTCAGTTGGTCCCCCACGCCAACCCTTCTCCGCTCCATTTTGAAATGAACAATCTAGTATTTAATATAGTATGGCCCGTAAAGCAGTTCAATTGGTACCCAACCCCAACCCCTCACCGCTCCATTTTGAAATGAACAAATCTAGCATTTAATATAGTATGGCCCGTAAAGCAATTCTATTGGTCCCCCACCCCAACCCCTCTCCGCTCCATTTTGAAATGAAAAAATCTAGTATTTAATATAGTATGGACCGTAAAGCAATTCTATTGGTCTCCCACCCCAACCCCTCTCCGCTCCATTTTGAAATGAAAAAATCTAGTACTAGTATTTAATATAGTATTGCCCGTAAAGCAATTCTCTTGGTCCCCCACCCCAGCCCCTCTCCGCTCCATTTTGAAATGAAAAAATATAGTATTTAATATAGTATGGACCGTAAAGCAATTCTATTGGTCCCCCACCCCTCTCCGCTCCATTTTGAAATAAAAAATCTAGTATTTAATATTGTAGCCTATGACCTTAGTCGAAGACATTTTACAGTGACAACAAACTCTATGTCTGAACCCTGAGCCATGAAGTCAAGCATTTTCTCTCTTTTTTTACCGGCCTCGGTGGCGCCGTGGTTAGCCATCGGTCTACAGGCTGGTAGGTACTGGGTTCGGATGCCAGTCGAGGCATGGGGTTTTTAATCCAGATACCGACTCCAAACCCTGAGTGAGTGCTCCGCAAGGCTCAATGGGTAGGTGTAAACCACTTGCACCGACCAGTGATCCATAACTGGTTCAACAAAGGCCATGGTTTGTGCTATCCTGCCTGTGGGAAGCGCAAATAAAAGATCCCTTGCTGCCTGTCGTAAAAGAGTAGCCTATGTGGAGACAACGGGTTTCCTCTCATAATCTGTGTGGTCCTTAACCATATGGCTGACGCCATATAACCGTAAATAAAATGTGTTGAGTGCGTCGTTAAATAAAACATTTCTTTCTTTCTTTCTTTCCATATAACTGTAAATAAAATGTGTTGAGTGCGTCGTTAAATAAAACATTTCTTTCTTTCTTTTTTCTCTCTCTTTTTTTTTTTTTTAAAGTTACTCTTGGTTTGATTTTCCTGAAAGAGGTGGAAGCGTTGCCCGTGGTAAACGTGGAGTCTTGTAGTCCCCAAATGGCGCCGGACTATTTTTAAAACTACACTGGGACTGCGACAGAGCCACGCCCTCGCCACACGGCTCTATTCTATTGGTTGATCCTGAATATGTAGCAGTCCGCACAGACGAGTCCGCGATGTTTCTGGTTTCTGAAGTCAAATCTGTGTTTAACTTCCCCCTTTTCCAGTTATTTTCCGACAAAGACTTGCTCATCCCCCCAACATCAGCAGGGTAGGAGGAGGGGAAATTGCTCCGACCGCCAATGGCTGTCGACGATAACGATTTCATATCTTTCGTGCCGTTCTCCTTGGGTAAATTCGGACTTTTAGGCGTCACGAGAATTGTGTTAACAGTCTCGACGGCGTTGTGAACGTCAACGTCATTGGTGTGGTGATCGTCGACGTCGACGTCGTCGTCGTTGACGTTGGGTTTTGGATTCACGCTCGTAATGAGACTGAGAGCCGAAGTCTCGTTTGTGCTCTCGTAATTTTTCTCCTGAATTATAGACAGAGGCGTGGCAGACGTCGAAGGTTCGGACGGCGAATTAGCAATGTCAGACGCGGCCCCCGCTTCTGCTGTTCCTATGTTTTCTCCCTGTGACACGGAGTGCCGCTTGCGTTTTCCCTTTTTGGCGAATTTGAAGAACGCTATGATGGAACTGATTCCGAATTTCACAGACGATCTTGGCGTCTCTTCCACCACTTCCATAGAAGGTTCTGCAAGCAGCTTCACGTGCATGGGACCGATTCTCTTTATCATCTGTATGCGCTGCTGTTTTTCCCGACACTCTTTCTTCTTCTGCCTGAACCGATAGAAGTCTGCTGGGATCCAGACGCCAAAAACTAACACGGTTACAGTCACAATCAACAGCACCAGAAACGGCTTGGGCATGATACCTGAAACAAAAATAAATTAAAAGATGCATTATTTATTCACAGAAATTCATTATCGGTGGTTATCCTAAACCGCGAAAGTGGTACGCCCCTACCAGTCGAGAATAAATGCGTGTACTCTACTGACAATATTTACGTATGTGTATCTTAGATGATATCCTAATTCGTATAATTCATATGTATTTCACATAAAAACAATTAATACATGAGCCAACGAACGAATGAACGAACGAATGAACGACCGACCCACCGACCGACCCACACACCGATCGACCGATCGACCGACCGACCGAACAAACGAACCAACCCACCATCCAACTAATGAACGAATCAATCAATCAGTGAAGGTCTTCGTCTATATAATAATAAGCCCCAAAGTGCCATGGCTTATTAAAAATGTCCTATTAGACTAAGCGGCCTCCAAAAACATCCTCTAACCACAATTTAATGACTGAAATGCCGTTTACTTTGGCAGGTTGTGTACTGGCCCATCTGTGTTGCGCGCCACGCACGCACCAACCCCCCCCCCCCCCCACACACACAAACAATAAATAAATAAAATAAAATAACGTTTCCGAAGAAATTGCTCTAACCAGATTTTAAAAAATATATATGTCGATATAAATGGCATCATCAAAAAGTTAAGCAAACTTGAATAAAAATAATTTATTTTTGGATTTGACCCCCCCCCCCCCCCCAATAAAACAATAGCCATAAGAATACCACAATGAACTATCATCATATCATTACTTTTATGGAATACTGATGGCGCCAAATACTCACTATTTAGATCGCAGACCGGTACATTTCCGGTCCACGTGTTGTTTTCGCACATGCGCATGATGTTGCCGGAAACGAGGACGTGGTATCGAACACAGCTGTAGATGGTGGTACTTTGGTTGTGGAAGACGACGACGGCGTTGGTAACGTCGGTGAGAGGCTTACAGGTGGAGTGGACACCTGAAATATTTTTAAAATAAAATATAAACATTTTTCGGCAGGTTAACGTTCAGTGGTAGTACTAAACCAAGTAACAACCGGCTGGGTCAAAGTTCGAGGTGATAGAGCAGTTCATACCACAAGTCCTGTCATTGGTGATACATGTGAATGAAGACGTTTGTTTTGTTTAACGACACCACTAGAGCACATTGATTAGTAATCATCGGTTAATGGATGTTAAACATATGGTCATTTTTGACACAGTCCCACAGACAGGATAGTACATACCACGGCCTTTGATATACCAATTGTGGTGCACTGGCTGGAACAAGAAATAGCCCAACGGGCCCACCGACGGGGATCGATGCCAAACCGACCGCGTATCAAGCGAGCGCTTTACCACTGGGCTACGTCCCGCCCCTAAATTTGTTGTTATAAAAAAAAAAATTAGTTTCATCTGGATAACAAATGTTTGTAATTTTATTTCATATAATACCAATGTGTCAAGTAGCCTTGTGCTTGAACATGTATGGGGTACCTGTAAAAGGTACTCAAATTTTGTGCACAACTAGGGGTGTTGTAAAAACATCTGGTTATACCGAAAACGTTAATAAACGTTCACGATCCATGAAAGATACCATTTTCTTCAGTTAAAGAAAGAAAAAGTAAAGTTTGTTTTATTTAACGACGCCACTAGAGCACATTGATTTTTTTTATCTTATCATCGGCTATTGGACGTCAAACATATGGTCATTCTGTTTTTTAGAGGAACCCCGCTGTCGCCACATAGGCTACTCTTTTACAACAGGCAGCAAGGGATCTTTTAGTTGCGCTTCCCACAGGCAGGCTAGCACAAACCATGGCCTTTGTTGAACATGTTATGGATCACTGGTCGGTGCAAATGGTTTACACCTACCCACTGAGCCTTGCGGAGCACTCACTCAGGGTTTGGAGTCGGTATCTGGATTAAAAATCCCATGTCTCGACTGGGATCCGAACCCAGTACCTAAACCGATGGCCTAACCACGACGCCACCGAGGCCGGTCTCTTCGGTTAAAGTGCTGTTCCAAATATATGATATATTGAGCTATATCAATCAACATAATATTATTGTTTAATATGATTAGAAAATTAACTAAAAAACAACAATTAAAAACAATTATATACCGGTATATTTCCGATTTAAAAATATTTCTCTGAAAAACAGGACCAGCTGAATAGAATTCGTTTGGGGAATTTCCGTAAGATTTGACCCGTGACGTAACGATGGGAACTCCTTTCGATAGCCAGTGCTATATTGTCATTACAGTTTATTGCTTCTTTTGGTTTTATTATGGTTAAACGGCGTGTTGTTGGCAGCGATAGCAATACAAACACCGAAGGATTTAGTCTTCACACATTGCAATACAAACACCGAAGGATTTAGTCTTCACACATTGCAATACAAACACCGAAGGATTTAGTCTTCACACATTGCAATACAAACACCGAAGGATTTAGTCTTCACACATTGCAATACAAACACCGAAAGATTTAGTCTTCACACATTGCAATACAAACACCGAAGGATTTAGTCTTCACACATTTCTTGGTAATGGTGTAACAAGAAAGCTGTGTGTAAATGCGATTAAAACAACGTGGAAAGACTGGACAGGAAGAAATGTCCGAGACCATTGCGGCAGTAGTCGACACTTCAGTTGCCCCCGTGAGAATCTCACCTTTTTTTTACTCCAGAAAATAGCATACACTTCTCAAGATTTAATTTGTATAGTATTTCATTTGTTTATAAAAAGTAGCATTTTACCACGCATTTTGCAAACTAACGCCCATTTTTACTAAAACACTAAACATGCACGGAATTAAATAAAACCCCAGATCGATTTATTCTAAAACCGCAAACAAAGGAAATGCTTACACTTTTAGAATCTTTTGGTTGGTTATGTTTTTCTTGGGTAAAAAAAGGAGAGTATATTATAGGCATATTGTCACAGACCACTGTGTAACAAAGTATTACCTGGAAAAAAAAAATTGATTTGTCCCTAAATGTACTTTATTCAACCATCTTCATAACCACCATACTCCATTTATTAATGAGATTTTGTAAAAAATAATTGAATTATGGCAATGGCCCATAATCCAAAAACTAAAACTGCCGAGAGGGATGACATGGATTTCACTCCATCATGGTTCAATTAAGGTGATGTGATAGCTAGATTTGGTTTCCAACAATTAATGCAATTTTTATTTATTATCCATTTTTAGAGAAATAAGGTCCTTAAATCCGTAACAGTATGCCTTTATGAACATGAATTTATCGATTCTGAAACGAAAAGGTCGAACCAAAATCAAAAGCAGAAAGAAGAAAATGCACTGTAACGAGTCTTAAACAAAGCAGCATACATAAGTTTTAAAACTTGGACAGGTAATGGTCATCCTTAGCCAACAGGAGCGGAACGTAGCCCAGTGGTAAAGCGCTAACTTGATGCACGGTCGGTCTCGGGTCGATCCCCGTCTGTGCGCTCATTTGGCTATTTCTAGTTCCAGCCAGTGCACCACAACTGGAATATCAAAGGCCGTGGCATATGCTATCCTATCTGTGGGATGGTGTATATAAAATATCCATTGCTACTAATAGAAAAATGTAGCGGGTTTCCTCTCTAAGTTTAATGTCAAAATTACCAAATGTTTAATATCCAATTTCCGATGATTGATAAATAAATGTGCTCTAGTTTAGTCGTTAAACAAAACACACTTTTTCCACAGTTAACACTCCCCTCCCCCTCCTCGTTAAAAAGGAAATGTTTTGTTTTTGTTTAAATATTTCTTCCCAGTTTTGTGCTTAGTTTAAAATGACCTCAGCTGTAAACAGGTGTTTGCATTGGAAACGTGTTAACAGCCTGATGCATGTGTTAAAGAGACTATCCTGAGTTTGATACATAGAGAATAATACATGAGTTGCCGTTAGATACGATTTATCTCACAACAAGTTGTATCTAAAGAGCGAAAGCGAGTTTAATACGTTTTTAAACAACGAGTTGTCAGTTAAATGGTATCTAAGGGATACGAATGTATTATTCTATTTCTTACATATCCTCAAAAAGCAGGTTTTAAGCAAATTTTAACATCTTTTTCGACTAAAAGTTATTTACAGCCGTTGCACTTGTAGCTGACTTACGCGTCACAGACCCATGGTTGTCAGGTTAACTACTAGTATACGTCACACTGTATTCGATTTCCATTGTGTGGTTTTTCATTGGATGTATGACAGTGGTAACCTGGTCATCATCAAAAACAACGCATGGTGTTCTCACCAACAGGTGTTTAAGAAAATTATTTTAAAGATGTTTCGACTAGCAAAGCTGAGCACAATTTCGGTGGTTCTTTGGCTAAACGCCTTGTATCCTATAGTCCGTCTATAGATCTTTTGTAAATAATTTCAGTTTGGTTTGACCTAAGAAGAAAACTAAAAGTGTTTTGGAATTAACAAAAAACCCAAAACAACACAAAACAAAACACAAAAAAAAAAAAAAACTAAAAAAAACTAAAAAAAAAAAAAAAAAAAAAAAAAAACTATATTTGCGTGCGATTTACAAATCAATCAGTTCAGAAATAAATAACTTGTAGTCAATTCCATAGCATGAAAAAAGACGTTCCCCGTGGGACGGACTATAGTTCGGCATGAGTGACATGTCCATTTCTGGGGTGGATTAGCTAATGGATCAGTTGGATTGGTATACAAGAGTTGTCTGGAAAACGTGTCATCTCGCGGGAGCGTGATCTCGTGTTACTAAAAATAATAAAGCCGCGTACTTCGAGTGTGTGTTTGAATTACTTTTTTTTTTTTTATACTAAGTAGTTATATCCACATAACGTGATACGACGTGAAATAGTAACAATCCAATCTGATATAAATTTTGATATGGATCATATTAAAAAAACCCCACAAAAAAAACAAACACCCAACAACCACAAACCCTACCCAAAAACAAATAAAAGGTCCCCCTAACAACCCCAAAAATAAACAACAATAACAAACAACAACAACAACAACAACAACAACAACAAAAATAACAAAAAAACAATAAAGCAAATAAACAAACAAAGAAAACAAATGTAATTGACTGTGTTAAGTCTAGTTCGATTATTTATTGTAACTCAGCAATATTTTAAGTGACAGATCCTAGTTTTTAAACACTTAATGATTGTCTGTTATTTCTTTTACGTTCATCGGAATATGAACAAAAACAAATCATCCGCAAACTGCGTGAATCTTTTATATAGCAGGAATCAACATTTTTGGTACATGTAAATACACGTTAAGTGGCAATAAATTTGTCATGTATGACGATTTTGCGGAAATATATAAAATTTACCGATATATAAGTAATTTTGAATTTTATTCATGTATACTAATCTGTGTCAAAAAAAGTTTGTTTTATTTAACGACGCCGCTAGAGCACATTGATTTTTTATCTTATCATCGGCTATTGGACGTCAAACATATGGTCATTCTGACACTGTTTTTAGAGGAAACCCGCTGTCGCCACATAGGCTACTCTTCTTACGACAGGCAGCAAGGGATCTTTTATTTGCGCTTCCCACAGGCAGGATAGCACAAACCATGGCCTTTGTTGAACCAGTTATGGATCATATCGGTGCAAGTAATTTGAGCCTGCGAATTTTCAGGGTTCATGGTATCTCGACTAATCTGTGTCAAGTGCCTGTGTAAGTTTCCGATGGCCTGCCACGACGCCACCGAGGCCGGTCTAATCTTTGCCACCGACCGAAGTTTCATGTTTCAGCCACCGACCCGAGCGAAGAGGATGTGGGGTTTTTTAAAAAATCAGTGCGTATAGATCTACCTGTCTACTCTGCTATAGCATTTCCCATTAATTTATCGTATACATCTATTTTATTGCTTTTGTAACTATCTCGTGTGTTTTCTTCAAAATATCTAAATATGGTTGCCTGAATAATCCGGCTTGTTGCACAAAAGTAGTGCGAGTCAGTGGGCGGGGGGTAGTAGGCGTGGCTTACATTTTTTCGGTTCATCGAGATATCAACGAAAAAAAGTAAGCACCTCTGGACCAATCAGATTGCCGTAAAGTGTATAGACGCAGAGAAAATTTAATTATATTGTAATGAATGTAACGGACATTTAATTATTAAGGCATATTTTCACTAAACGATCACTGAAATTAAACAGTAATTTATATATATGTTTATGGACATACAACCGAAATCTTTCTGGTCATCCTGGCGTTTCTAATACCACAAAATGCATTTTTCGTTTTTATTAAAAAAAAACCCACGTGCGTCCGAGAAGTATTGTTTATAGTTTATTTGCTTTGAACCGTGCGGCTCATAGGCATAAAATATACAATGATACAATGAGAAATAACGGTTATGGAGTCGAGTTGTAGACTATTTGAAAGGATATTTCCCTGTTACAACGTCACAGGCTTTTGTTTTACTCTGTTGTAATTTTATCCAAATGTGTTACAGGTTTGTAGATTAACCAAACTTAGTGTCTATTTTTACGGGTCGAAACTAGGGTTTACGACATTAATCACAGTCACCGGCCTCGGTGGCGTCGTGGTTAGGCCATCGGTCTACAGGCTGGTAGGTACTGGGTTCGGATCTCAGTCGAGGCATGGGATTTTTAAATCCAGATACCGACTCCAAACCCTGAGTGAGTGCTCCGCAAGGCTCATTGGGTAGGTGTAAACCACTTGCACCGACCAGTGATCCATAACTGGTTCAACAAAGGCCATGGTTTGTGCTATCCTGCCTGTGGGAAGCGCAAATAAAAGATCCCTTGCTGCTAATCGGAAGAGTAGCCCATGTAATGGCGACAGCGGGTTTCCTCTCAAAATCTGTGTGGTTCTTAACCATATGTCTGACGCCATATAACCGTAAATAAAATGTGTTGAGTGCGTCGTTAAATAAAACACTTCTTTTTTTCTTTCTTTGACTAGTTGTGGTGCACTGGTTGGAATGTTGAATGTATCTACCAAGGTGGTTCGATCCTGCGACGCAAACACCTCAAGCGAGTACTTAACCGACTGAGACAAATCCTGCCCCCTTACTGACAAGATGCCAATATATGAAGGAATACATTAATGGATAATGAATAAATTATAACTGACTGGATGAATAAATGAATGAAGGAACGAAAGCATAACTGAATGAACTAATTAACTGATGGACGGAATGACAAAAAAGAATGAATTAATTAATGGACTAACAAATACATTTCATCACAAAACAACAGTGGCGTAGGAAGGTGCCAAAACGTGTGTGTTTGTGTGTGTGTGTGTGTGTGTGTGTGTGTGCACATTTTTATATTTACGCACTTTTACACTATTATAAAGCAAATATAAAGCAAAATATCTGAAAAGTGTGGGGGGGGGGGGGCACAATGTCATGCCCCCCTTGCCCACCTCCCCCCCTTTCATACGCCAGTGACAAATGACGTTCAATCATTTCAGGAAAAGTTCTGATTGTGCCACCAGCCGGTTTTAAAAGACACATATGGCACAGTTCGCAGATCTATATATTCCTGCAAAATCCTCTAATGATGCATTGCCCTAGTTTAGCGTTGTCTCATTGACCGTAGGAATTAAAAGCAGGAAAAACCCATTGAAAAGAAAGCAAAAAAGAGAGAACCAAATCGAAATGACGAACTGAATACACAATAGCTTGATTAATAAGACTTCGTTAATGCAAACTATCAACAGACTAGACTATATAACAACGTCTGAGGACTTCATTAGCGTACAAAACATCAGAAAACAAATGTTTAGATTGATCATTACGACTGCGGTTTTTCTTTAAGCAGCCTGTTGGATTATTGTATACGGTTCAATATAAGTAGGGCTGTTAGAACGTATCACAGGATAATAGGAACATTGTACTATTTATAAAAACAGTAACCGGCGGCAAATCAGAACTGAAGTAATGATGTGACACAAGATTGCCATCAAATTTCTTCTTCTTCGATATTCTCTGTCTCTCTCTCTGTCTCTCTCTCTCTCTGTCTCTCTGTCTCTCTCTCTCTCTCTCTCTCTCTCTCTCTCTCTCTCTCTCTCTCTCTCTCTCTATATATATATATATATATATATATATATATATATATATATCGGCTTTATCCTGCGAAGGTTAAAATAGCGTTTCGCCATTCGACCTGAGCAGGATAAAGCCAATATCTTAAGACGGTAACCAGTTATTTGTTTTATCCTGCAATCCTACTGGAATAGTCAGAGAAATCATTGTGTATTCCAGTTTTATGTACACAATATTCTGTCACATTCAAAAAGTTTTATATTTTAAATGTCAAACATTTGGTAATTCTGACACGAATCATCAGAGGAAACCCGCTACATTTTCCTTAATGCAGCAAGGGATCTCCTATAGTATATTTAATGATAAAACGATATTAAAAAAAAGAAAAAATTCAAAATATATCTTTATACTTGCCCACCCCCGCACCATAAATGTAATTATTTTAGAAATAGATTTTATAGTTTCTGACATAGAATCAATAATAATGATAAAATTGTAAAGGTCTTAATATGATTTACAGCCTGTCAACCCATCCCATCGTTACAGCTAGACGAAGTAAAACTTGTAACACGGAAGCATGTCACATACTGTTACTGTCTTTGAAAATGACGAAGGCCTTCTAGTGCCACCTTCAATGGGTTTTCTACTTTAATGTACTCACGACTTTTTCTCTCTGTTTTATTGCCTACTGAATGTATAGTTTTACGAGTATTCATTTTAGTTAAGTCATAAAACGGAGCAGTGGTAAAAATATAGATAAAGCAGATATTGAGCTTCTGATTTCTTTCTCGTATAGGCATGGCTTATACAAGTGTTTCTTATTAAAACATTTTCATTAAATATGTATCATTTATAACACTTTCTGCATAAATAAAGACATAAATAAAATAAAACAACAAAACAACGAAACAAACAAACAAACAAAAAACAACAAACAACAACAACAGCAACAAGAATAAAACAAATCAAAGACAAAAACAAAACCAAAAACACAAAGACAAACAAAACAAAACAATATAAAAATCCACACGTACAATTGCAACTACCAACCTTACGGCAAACCATAACTTTGATTTTGCAAAATCATATCTCTGTGACAGAGTCCAAAGAATTTTTATACAAACCCATGACTTCCTGAGATAGACAAAACACACATCTTACCCATAATTCCTGAGCGACGCATGCCGAATTATGTTCTTCTGTTTTTTCTTCCACCGGGTCTATGTTAACTATGTTAACTAATTCAAGAGCGTTTTCAAATGACCTTTGATATATTCGACCTTTAAGTGCCTCAGAATGCCATGGTGATACCACACACACACAAAAAAATAAAGTTCATATGTATAAAAAAATTCCTGAAAAGCGCTGATAAACTGAAGAGGAAGACGATTAATATTTAAACATGAAAACCATTTCCAAGACAAAACGTATTAGGTGTCATTCTGCTATGTTTGTGACATTTAGAAAAAAGGTTAGAGTGTCAGACAAGGGTGGAGGGTGGGGGTGGGATGCAAGGGCGGAGTTTTATGTTTCTAGGGAGGGAAATTAATTATCAGTTGGATAGGAAAAGGGTGATTATCGTGTCAGAGAGAGAGAGAGAGAGAGAGAGAGAGGAGAGAGAGAGAGAGAGAGAGAGAGAGAGAGAGAGAGAGAGAGAGAGAGAGAGAGAGAGAGAGAGAGAGAGAGAGAGAGAGAGAGAGAGGTGGGGGGGAGAGGGAGGGAGGGAGGGAGGGACACAGACAGACATACTGGTTGGAACGGGGAAAAAACAATCAGAGATGTGTCTACCTAGATGTTCGATCTTATGACCTAAGCACCCCCAGGCGATCACTCTACCACCTGACCTAAATCAGCAAACCCGCCCCCCGCAGGGTTATTTAGATATCCATTTATTAATATGCTAGAACTACGTAACACGTGTGTTGAGGCCCATTTTGTAATAAACGACCAATTTTGTAATATGTACCCATTTTGTAATAAAAAACTACCCATTTTGTAATAAGTACCCATTTTGTAATAAAAAACGACCCATTTTGTAATAAACGTAGGTACCCATTTTGTAATAAAATCGGACCCATTTTGGAATAAAAAATAGGTACCCATTTTGTAATTTAAAAAATGCCCATTCTGTAATAAAGGCTTAAAACGTCAGAATACGACATAGATGTTAAATATATACAAATTGACATAATTTTAAACTTTGTGTTTAGATTTGTTTTCAGTGGTTGGGAGTTCATCAGGGGTACGAATATATCTTAAGGTTGATTCTGTAAGTGAACCTATTCAGTTTTTCCGTTCATCCATTACTCCAGACCGCTCGCTTGTAAAACTGGTATACTAAAAGCCCTGGTATGTACTAACCTGACTATGGAAAAGTGCATATAAAATATCCTTGCTGTTTTTCGTAACCCATCGTGTGGTATTATCTATCATGATCGGGGCGGGATCTAGCTTAATCGGTTGAACGTTCGCCTGGGGGACTTGGGTAACAGGATAGAACCTCCTCGGTGAACACATCAATTGGGCTTTTTGCCGTTCCAACCAGTTCCTTCTCCCCCCCCCCCCCCCCATTACGCCACGACTATTACATTATAATCTAAGTGTAGATATGTGTAAGAGAAAGTAACCTACATGAATGTGTTGTACAAGCCGTAGCAGCTGATTAAAAACAGTGGGTTTAATCGACAACTACTTAAGCTGAAATACACTTAAACTAGTATCCGTCAAAAGTGATTTCCCACTGACACTCCCTCCCCACCCCCACCCCCAGCCGCCCTACCCCATCCCCCACCCACCACGAGAAAGTGAACAATACACATAAAACACATGTGATCATTCAGCCGATGGTTGTGGAAGTTAATTCTACAATTATTGTGTACAGGTACTGTCCATTAACCGATTTACCGCTTACACTGTACTTTAGTTTGCCGCCTGACTATGTGCTCATATGCGGTCTTGAATGCATATATACAGGGGACAATATTTCGAAATCTGAGGTAACCGGGAGTCGGTTCACGTGGTTTTTACCTAGGTAACCAATTGTTCGGTTACGTTAAGTATATTTGCGTAACCTGTGGATTACCTGCTTGGTTATCTCAAAGTTACGTTGAAATTATATTTTAAATACATAATTTTTAGCTCAAACATTAAGTTAAAACAAAATACAAAAGAAAACGTTTTATAAAACAGTTTCTTTAATGCTTGCAAATCGAAAGAAGTGACTTGTAGATGTTTCTTTTGTTTTCGTACGATCGTAGCGTTGTAGATTATTATTATTATTGTTATTATTATTATTATTATTATTATTATTATTATTCACTACTTGCCATCGGGATCGCAAAAAGTAATCTTTAGTTGCCCGAATCTAAAAAACACTGTCCTCGGGCATCGGGCCACCGTATTCTAGAACCTCTGTGCAGCTTGCTGAAGTTAACACTATTAGCTCAGTACTGAAACAAAATAGATACATTTGGAGGGAAAATGCCCATTCCCTGGATCCTCTGAAGAATAATGCAAAACGCTCAGTCACTCACTGGTGCATGATTAGACTAATAATTTGTTATATATAAATAACAAATAAAGGCCACCATTTGTCACTGATAATATGTAAAATTTAGTATACAGCAGATTTAAAAACCCCCACCAAAAACCCAAGCAAGAAATGTCCAGTTCCTCTGACCTATAAAACAGGCTACTCATTGGTGCATGATTAAATTAATAAAAATAAATCTTATAATAAAGACCACAATTTGACATTGATATTTTGCGGTGGCTATACTACTTTCACTTTATGGATGGTACTTCTATACTACAGTGACGTTCCAAATGTTTGTTATTTAAAGCTCATTATGCGATGTTAGTATTTTTCAGATTTTGTGACATTTTTGCATTTTTGTTTACGTTAAAACCGTTTTTAACCTTTGTAATGTAAAATTATAGGCAATCCAATATTATGTCTACATATATTCCTTTAGATATAGAATAGCAGCAGATAATTTAAGCGCCTTAGCGGTCCGTGCACATGTCTTTAAAACGTTTGGCTGGTCTCTATTCTGAGCCTTCGTCGCAAGTCACAACCGTGGTAATATACCGTTGTCTACTAGTTTTCCGCACATCAAGTATCTAAAAATCGGTGTAAAACATTTGTCAGAATACTAGTAGTATGTCTGCACGAATACACCTGTAATCGTGAAGTCTGCAAGTTTTAATTTCTGAATGTCTACAGGTCACGACGTAACCGATTTGCGGTTCGCGTAAATTTAATTTTGCGTAACCGACACGCGAACAGAACGGCGGTTCGCGTGAAATATTGTGCCCTGTATATATATATATATATATATATATATATATATATATATATATATATATATATTTCTAAACTTCTATGTACATTTGCTAATAATCCCATAAATATGAACATTTTAAATATATACAGTGTAATAATATTACAGAATTTTGAATAAAATATTATGTTTTCAACTTGCCGCTTTAGCGGCTACTTTATCAAAGGATCTGAAAAAAGAAAATTGATGTGTAATCTATAGTACGAATAAACAACATTTAGTTAAAAGTAAACTGATGCAAATTAAGGAGAATTCAAGGGCTGGGGTAGAAAAATGTGCAGCTTACATATGCATTCATTGGATTGTGTATATGTATTCATTCACCTTTGTATTATTTTAGCTAGGATCCAAATTTTCATCCATACGGAGAGTATAATCAATGCACGACAAAATAATCATCTCCTGTTTTAAATGTATATGTGTTTCAATTCAATTATTTTATTATCAGCACAGCATATATACACAGTATGTATAAACGCACAAGAGAATTCAATTATTATATTCATCAATTACACGCTTTTGGTTTTCATGTTAGGTAATAATACAATGAAATATATAAACTAAATGTTACCTACATGCATAAAGGTATTACATTCACAAACAGTATAAAAGAAAAGTGACAACTAGTATGCTTTTAGACAAGAGAGTGCCTTAACTTATAATTTTTATGCCAAACTAATATACTTATCAATATTAATTAAATCTTTAATGTAAGCTTCTTTAACATCACAAAGTATTTTAATCAGCTGTTGCTGTTCCGATAATTATGATACAGACTACCCACACAAGCTACTATTTTTGATACACAGCTGTAGAACATACTTGGTTCTTCATACCCCAACCGAATAGCACTGGTTGGAACAAGAAAACAATGTATATTTAGGGGGTTAGCGTTAGAAATTTCGTATCCCAGGCGAACCATCGACCATCGAAATAAATCTAAACACAAAGTTTAATATTATTTCACTTTGTATATATTAAACAAAGGCCTATACCTATGTTGTAATCTGACGTTTTAAGCCTTTATTACAGAATGGGAATTTTTTTATTACAAAATGGGCACCTATTTATTATTACAAAATGGGTCCGATTTTATTACAAAATGGGTACCTACGTTTATTACAGAATGGGTCGTTTTTTATTACAAAATGGGTACATATTACAAAATGGGTCGTTTTTTATTACAAAATGGGTACATATTACAAAATGGGTCGTTTATTACAAAATGGGCCTCAACACACATGAGTCGTATTGGTAACGTGTTATATCACATGTCAACACGTCCATTCTTCACCTGAATGCAAATATTCATTATTTTCCCAAGCGTCAACGGAAACATAATGTAATGGATTTGTTGGTAGGGTTAACACTTGATACTATTAACTTAACGCTGTTTTTATTTAATTTACTCTAAGGCCGTAACTTACGTGTGTGGGTAGGGCCTAGGAGAAGAGAAGAGGGTGGGGCAAGGAAATAGTAGAGTTGGTTTGAGCTTGCTATTTTTACTATGAAGTATGTTGGCCTATAATCACTCAGGGGAGGCGATTTACTTATTATATATAATTATTTTGTGTGTGTGAGAGAGAGAGAGAGAGAGAGAGAGAGAGAGAGAGAGAGAGAGAGAGAGAGAGAGAGAGAGAGAGAGAGAGAGAGAGAGAGAGAGAGAGAGAGAGAGAGAGAGAGAGAGATCAAAACGCACGCGCAAAGAGACGCACAGGTAGAGACGAAAAAAGGCGAGAGTGAGACAATTAAGATATTTCAACAGTTTATATTCAGTCATGTGATGGACATGTTCTATAAAAAGATTCTCAATCTCAGAAACAAACCGAATATTTCTTTGTGATTTCATAGTCTCTCGCTCTCTCAATCAATGTTCCCTTCGCTAATGGTTTTTAAAATCAATGTTTAACAAGAGGAACGACAAACAGCGAACACGTGTTGAATGAACACCGTTGTCACACGAGTCTCTAGGATTGCAATTACGTTCTTGCCAAGCCTGTCAAGACCGAGATGGTTTTCCAGCTACATCCATCAAAAGCAGATCTGAACGACACAAACATTAGCGCATTTAAAGTTGTAACTGCAGAAGACAGAATACTAAGGACGTTTGGACAATCTGTGATGGTATGCTTCCAATAAAAAACAAAACAAAAAAACGACACCACTAGGGCACATTGATTTATTAACCATTAGCTATGGGATGTCAAACATTTGGTAATTTTGAAAGAGAGTCTTAGTGAGGAAACCCGCATTTTTTTCATTGGTAGCGGAGGCGTGGCATAGCTCACTTGTACAGCGCTCACCTGATGTGCGATCGATCTAGGATCGATTCCAGTCGGTGGGCCCATTGGGCTATTTCTCTTTCCAGCCAGTGCTCCACAAATCGTGTACCAAAGGCCGTGGTATGTACGATCCTGTCTGTGGGATGGTACATATAAAATATCCCTTGCTGCTAATCGAAAACAGTAGCCCATGAAGTAGTCTCAATATCTGTGTGGTCCTTAACCATATGTACGACGCCATATAACCGTAAATAAAATGTGTTGAGTGCGTCGTTAAATAAACCATTTCCTTCCTTCTTGTATATGCACCATCTCACAGATAGGATAATAAATACCACGGCCTTTGATACACCAGTCATGGTGCACTGCCTGGGACGAGAAATCCAATCAATAAAATTAAATAAATATTTATATCTGGGACGAGAAATCCAATGAATAAAATTAAATAAATATTTATATCTGCATGTGTATTATATAAATATTAAACATTAAATAATAGAAATATACTCGAGATTACAGCTTTAATACACACACACACACACACACACACACACACACACACACACACACACACACACAAAGCAGTAGCAAGTGCAACAGTTGATCTACCAAGTGACCCAACAAAATATAACTTGAAAATATGTAAATACGTACCTTCAATATTTAAGTCAAATTAATAAAATAGTTTATAGGTTGTATACAATTAACTGCATCGGCCCATCCATTCTTTCTGCTAAATGTTCCAATAAAATATAGACCGAAAATATAAGGTCGAATTTACAAATTATATGGGCTAAATTTACGAAGTCTGTTTTTCTTCAACGCAGATGTTAAGTCTAAAACAGACTTCGTAAATTTAGCCCATATAATTTAAATTACATTTATAAAGCTGTTTATTATGTAGGTTGTACGAAGTGTAAAATATTGTATCTACGTACCATTTCTCTCTACTAAATGTTCCAAGAAAGTATTGTCTGAAAATATATATTTTGTCTATTAAAGTCAAATTAAAGGGACATTCCTGAGTTTGCTGCAGTATTTAAGATGTTATCGACTAACAGAAACTTTTTAACGATTGTAATTACATATCAAATATATTTTTCTGCATAATATATTAGTGGCTGTATATTAAACATGTTTCCGATCGTTCTAATATTTGTACTAGGTTATATATGTTTTCGTACGTACGAAATTATTTGAAGACAAAATCCAGTTTGGGCTTCTTACAAATATTAAGACGATCCGAAACACATTGAATATACAGACATTGATATTCTAAACAAGAAAATATATTTAATATGTAAGTTTAATCGTAGAAATATTGTATTAGTCGGAAACAGCTTACAATGGTGCAAACTCGGGAATGTCCCTTTAATTATTAAAAAAACAAAAACAAACTATAATTGCTGTATGGATTGCAAAACAACTGTATCTACCCACCGATTACCTGCACAGTCTCCCATTCTGATGCAGCCCGTTAATATAATGCAGAGAACGTTTTGTTTTGTTTAAAGACACCACTAGAGGACATCGATTTATTAATTATGGGCTATTGGATGTCCAACATTTGGTAATTTTGACTCGTAGTCATCAGAGGAAACCCGCTAAATTTTTCCAACAAGGGCTCTTTTATATATGCACCATCCCACAGACAGGATAGCACATACCACGGCCTTTGATATACCAGCCGTGGTGCAATGGGCCCAACGATGAAGATCCATCCTAGACCGACCGCGCATCAAGCGAACGCTTTACCACTGGGCTACGTCCTGATTACACTCTCTAAAATTCGGTTTACGGCAATTCATCGTAATGATCTATATAGTGCCCAAGAGAAATTGTCTGTATCTCTAAACTGCTGTAGAGTAAATGCGATTGAAGCCAATTTTATAAGAAACAGTGTAACTACTTTAACAAAATCCAAGCCTACTTAACAGACTGAACACTGCTGACCAGCTGAGTACCTCATTACGCCGTGTACCACTGACATAAATTGACGTTAATGTCATTCGTTTATCAACTCAACCCTAGCCCTACAACAGATTGAATTATTAAAGGCTTGCACGTGGTGTTCGATCTACACTGTTCGTGGAAAAAAATGTGTAGTGTGTAGTGTTAAGTCGATAAAAGTGTTGCATGGTACACGTAAGAGAACATGGATATAATTTTGTACTAGCTTGTCTAACACATACACACACGCACGCGCGCGCGCATACACACACACACACAAACATAAACACCACACACACACACACACACGACTCACACAGACACCCGACTCTTACTCTCTCTCTCTCTCTCTCTCTCTCTCTCTCTCTCTCTCTCTCTCTCTCTCTCTCTCACACACACACACACACACACACACACAAACACACACACACCCACACACACACCCACACTCGACTCACACATACACCCTCCCGACTCTCTCTTTCTCTCTCTCTCTCTCTCTCTCTCTCTCTCTCTCTCTCTCTCTCTCTCTCTCTCTCTCTCTCTCTCTCTCTCTCTTGCTAACTCTCACACACACACACACAAAATAATTATATATAATAAGTAAATCGCCTCCACTGAGTGATTATATCCGAAATAGGTCAACATACTGCCCTACCCCCACCCGCAAGTTACGGCCCTAGACTGAGTAAATTAAATAAAAACAGCGCTAAGTTAATAGTATCAAGTGTTAACCCTACCAACAAATCCATTATATTATGTTTACGTTGACGCTTGGGAAAATAATGAATATTTGCATTCAGGTGAAGAATGGACGTGTTGACGTGTGATATAACACATGTTACCAATACGACTCACACGTGTTACGTAGTTCTAGCATATTAATAAATGGATATCTAAATAACCCTGCGGGGGGCGGGTTTGCTGATTTAGGTCAGGTGGTAGAGTGATCGCCTGGGGGTGCTTAGATCATATGATCGAACCATCTAGGTAGACACATTCTCTGATTGGTTTTTACACGTTCAAACCAGTTTCCCACGAGTGGTGTATCAAATGTCGTGGTACTAGTATGTGATATCCTGTTTGTCTGAAACTGCATATAAAAGACCCCTTACTGCAAATGAAAAACAATGTAGCGGGTTTGAAAACTGTGTGATGGGATTACAACTAGGGCTTCTAGATCATAGTAGTCCCACTCCCATAGCTAGTGATATTCAATGTTGGGCTCGTAAATAACTATTATTGCCATGCCCGACGGCTAGTGAAATTGTTTTGGTCAAATGTTGCAGTCGTCTGTTTTGTAAATATGAAAATTCTGATCCCGCCCCAACCACTAATGTTAGTGTTTTTAAGCTGTATCTCCCTCTTTAGGTGACATATCTGATTATTACTATTATTTAGTAAAATTGTATTCACTTAAATTAAAGTAGGGCTAGTGAATTTTTAATCGTGGCTAGTAAATTTTCTAAATCACTGATCCCATGGCTAGTGGATTACATATGTTTTTCTAAAATCCCTGTTATCAACTGTTTAACATCCAATAGTTGGTTATTAATAACTCAATGTGCCCTAGTGGTTTCGCTAAACAAGACAAAATTTTAACTTTTAAATAACCTTTTTATTTTGTCTCTGCCTACACCTATCTGAGGTAGTTAGTAGGAAGCAGAAATTAGTAAGTCAATATTAGCGTGTTCGAATAAACCTTAAACGAATTATACACTGCAAAATATTTCATACACAATAATTTTCTTTAGTTCTTCATGATGATCATGTTATTATTATTTATTATTATTAATTATTATTATTATTATTATTATTATTATTATTATTTTTATGTGATGAGAATAACGATGATAGTCGTGGTTGTAGCTGTGGTGACGACAATCATACTAATGGTTGAGGTGATAGTGGCAATGGTGATGCTGATGATTTGAATGATTATGATGATGAGGATGATGGTGATGATGATGATGATGATGATGATGGTGATGGTGATGATGATGATGGTAATGGTGATTATGATGATGATGATGATAATGGTGGTGGTGATGGTAATGGTGATTATGATGATGATGATGATAATGGTGGTGGTGATGATCATGGTGGTGGTGATGGTAATGATGATTATGATGATGATGATGATGATGATGATAATGGTGGTGGTGATGGTAATGATGATTATGATGATAATGATGATGATGATGGTGGTGATGATCATGGTGGTGGTGATGGTAATGATGATTATGATGATGATGATGATCATGGTGGTGGTGATGGTAACGATGATTATGATGATGATGATGATCATGGTGGTGGTGATGGTAACGATGATTATGATGATGATGATGATAATGGTGGTGGTGATGGTAATGATGATTATGATGGTGGTGATGATGATGATGATGATAATGGTGGTGGTGATGATGATTATGATGATGATAATGGTGGTGGTGATGGTAATGATGATTATGATGATGATGATGATGATGATAATGGTGGTGGTGATGGTAATGATGATTATGATGATGATGATGATGATGATAATGGTGGTGGTGATGGTAATGATGATTATGATGATGATGATGATGATGATAATGGTGGCGGTGATGGTAATGATGATGATGATGATGATGATGGTGGTGATGATAATGGTGGTGGTGATGGTAACGATGATTATGATGATGATGATGATGATGGTGGTGATGATAACGGTGGTGTTGATGGTAATGATGATTATGATGATGGTGATGATAATGGTGGTGTTGATGGTAACGATGATTATGATGATGATGATGATAATGGTGGTGGTGATGGTAATGATGATTATGATGATGATGATTATGATGATAATAATGGTGGTGGTGATGGTAATGATGATTATTTTGATGATGATGATAATGGTGGCGGTGATGGTAATGATGATTATGATGATTATGATGATGATGATGATAATGGTGGTGGTGATGGTAATGATGATTATGATGATGATGATTATGATGATGATAATGGTGGTGGTGATGGTAATGATGATTATTTTGATGATGATGATAATGGTGGCGGTGATGGTAATGATGATGATGATGATGATGATAATGGTGGTGATGATAATGGTGGTTGTGATGGTTATGATGATTATGAATATGATGATGACGGTGGTGGAGGTGGTGGTGGTGGTGGTGGTGGTGTTGATGATATTTTAATTTTATTTTCACAATCGCGCTGTCAAGCCTCAAAGGTAATAACCTCATTGTCCCGTTATACCCACCCTGCTCCAGGATATAGACGGTACTGGGCTTCGAACTTCTAACCCTGTGCCTCTCAGGCTTAATGCTTATAATCTAACTGCTGCACAACGAGACAGGATCATATATTTAAGTACACAATTATACCTTTAATTGGTCCAATTATTATATTCTAGAAAGAAAGAAAGAAATGTTTTATTTAACGACGCACTCAACACATTTTATTTACGGTTATATGGCGTCAGACATATGGTTAAGGACCACACAGATTTTGAGAGGAAACCCGCTGTCGCCACATAGGCTACTCTTTTACGACAGGCAGCAAGGGATCTTTTATTTGCGCTTCCCACAGACAGGATAGCACAAACCATGGCCTTTGTTGAAACAGTTATGGATCACTGGTCGGTGCAAGTGGTTTACACCTACCCATTGAGCCTTGCGGAGCACTCACTTAGGGTTTGGAGTCGGTATCTGGATTAAAAACCCCATGCCTCGACTGGGATCCGAACCCAGTACCTACCAGCCTGTAGACCGATGGCTAACCACGACGCCGATTTTATTATATTCTAATGGTAACTGGGACATTTTTTTTCTTTTACGTTAACCGTTTAATGGGCATTTTTTAACACAGCGAACTAATTTAACATCAAAGTCTTGTTCCATAGTAATTTACCAGGAAGAGCTTTATCAGCTCAATCGATTATAGGGGTAGGTGGCCGACCATTATACTGGAATACATCCGGTACGTTCTCATTAACAGATAGTACAAAAATAAAACAAAAGTAAAAACAGATATTGAGGGATAGGAATGGCAAGGAATGTTCACCCAACAACAGCTCAGCACATTTTAAACAACAGCTATTTGGTTTGTAACATATGTGATTTGAACACTCAGAATATATAATAAGAGATGGAATGGCGATGGTTATTTCAACATTTTGACTAGATAATGGGAGATGGAAAGCCGATGGTTATTTCAACACTTGGACTAGATAATGAGAGATTGAAAGCCGATGGTTATTTGAACACTTGGACTAGATAATGATATATGGAAAGCCGATGGATATTTCAACACTTGGACTAGATAATGACTTGGAAAGCCGATGGTTATTTCAGCACTTGGACTAGATAATGAGATGGAAAGCCGATGGTTATTTCAACACTTGGACTAGATAATGAGATGGAAAGCCGATGGTTATTTCAACACTTGGACTAGATAATGAGAGATGGAAAGTCGATGGTTATTTCCACACTTGGACTAGATAATGAGAGATGAAAAGCCGATGGTTATTTCCACACTTGAACTAGATAATGAGATGGAAAGCCGATGGTTATTTCTACACTTGGACTAGATAATGAGATGGAAAGCCGATGATTATTTCAACACTTGGACTAGATAATGAGAGATAGAAAGCTGACTGTTATTTCAACACTTGGACTAGATAATGAGAGATAGAAAGCCGATGGTTATTTCAACACTTGTACTAGATAATGAGAGATGGAAAGCCGATGGTTATTTCAACACTTGGACCAGATAATGAGAGATGGAAAGTCGATGGTTATTTCAACACTTGGACTAGATAATGAGAGATAGAAAGCCGATGGTTATTTCAACACTTGGACTAGATAATGAGATATGGAAAGCCGATGGTTATTTCAATACTTGGACTAGATAATAATGAGAGATGGAAAGCCGACTGTTATTTCAACACTTGGACTGGATAATAATGAGAGATGGAAAGCCGATGGTTATTTCAACACTTGGACTGGATAATAATGAGAGATGGAAAGCCGATGGTTATTTCAACACTTGGACTAGATAATGAGAGATGGAAAGTCGATGGTTATTTCAACACTTGTACTAGATAATGAGAGATAGAAAGCCGATGGTTATTTCAACACTTGGACTAGATAATGAGAGATAGAAAGCCGATGGTTATTTCAACACTTTGACTAGATGGAAAGTCAGTGTCACTACATAGGATACTTCTTCTAAATGTAACAAGGATCAGTTGGGAAACACTGTATAAATACAACATGTATCAATGGCGTGAACGGAATATGGGTCCATCGAAGGTTAAAGATAAACAATTTATTGTACCTCAAACCAATGCTCTTAATTACTATGGTATATCCAGTTCAGACAGATAGGATGCAGGCAGGCAGGCAGGCAGACAGGCAGGCAGACAGAATGACAGAATGACAAATAGACAGGTAGACAGACTGGTTGTAGGCAAACGTACAGGCTCCAGGCAGAGACAGACAGAGAAAGAGACAGACAAAGAGGCAGACAGACACAAAGAGACAGACAGACAAAGAGACAGACAGACAGACAAAGAGACAGAAAGACAGACAAAGAGACAGACAGACAAGACAGGCAGGCAGAAAGAAAAACAGACAGGAAGACAGACCGACTCACACAAATATACATAATATACTCGAGATCATATGACAAATTCAATAGAGTCAAGTAAATCTGTCTGGTTTCATATCCAGTATCCATAACAGACTATGTCAGCGTTTTTACGAAACGTCAGAATAAATCATCGCCAAGTCTCAACTTTACAAAGCCAGCTAATTATAAACATAGTATCTTCTTCTTTTTTTCGCCGCCAAACACGCAAGGGATTTTTGTACTGCTCGGCGAGAAATATCTTAAAATCGATTGATAGCTACCTCTAAAGCCCGGATAAAATGAAGATTAAAGACATCAGTAGTCTGATATAGTAAACATTCCCCAAATATGATATCGGCTGTTGCCATGGTAATTTGAGAGAGAGAGAGAGAGAGAGAGAGAGAGAGAGAGAGAGAGAGAGAGAGAGAGAGAGAGAGAGAGAGAGAGAGAGAGAGAGAGAGAGAGAGAGAGAGAGAGAGAGAGAGAGGAGAGAGAGAGAGAGAGAGAGAGGGGGGAGAGAGCTAACTCATGGAGAGGGAGAGAGAGAGAGAGAGAGAGAGAGAGAGAGAGAGAGAGAGAGAGAGAGAGAGAGAGAGAGAGAGAGAGAGAGAGAGAGAGAGAGAGAGAGAGAGAGAGAGAAATCATACACTATCATCAGATTTGACCGCGTGATGAATTATATTTCATTATAATAATTTCACTGGGTCACATTGTTTCAAACATCAGTATACATTAGTATATTAAAGTCGCTAAAAGGTCATATCAGGTTTATATTACACGTGAAATAATTTTCATCTCACCTGCTAAAGCTCTAGGACAAATGGAAGTTATTTCACACATTTTTTCCCTTCGATAAATAAATACAATATCATAAAACAATCCGTCTAAATATTGTAAATTAACATTAATCAAGAACAGACACCCAATAGCCGATGTATTTGTCGTGCTGGGGGTGTCGTTAAAGGCATATTGTCACAGACCACTGACCAATTTAATGGTCTAACAAAGTATTACCTGAACAAAAATAATTTGATTTGTCACTAAATGTACCACTATACTCCATCTATTAATGATATTTTGTAAAAATAATTGATTATGACAATGGTCCATAATTCAAAAACTAAAACTGCCGTGAGGTTGACATGGATTTCACTCCATCATGGTTCAGTTAATGTGATTCAATAGCTAGATTTTGTTTCCAACAATTAATGTAATTTTTATTTATTATACTTTTTTAGAGAAATAAAGTCCTTAAATCCGTGACAGTATGCCTTTAAACATTCATTCATTCATTCATTCATTAATCAAGAACAAGTCTTGCTCTGTTGCCACTACTTCATATGGTATATCCAAAATAGTTAATGGTCCATAATATAAAACCAGTAAATATGAATAGTTCATTATGGCTACTGTCAGCTGTATAATGTAATATAGGAAATTAACACTGACCAGAACATCTGTTGCTCTGTAGTCTACTAATTAATTTGATATATCTAAAATAGTTTATGGTTGATATTATAATACCAGTAATTATTAGTAGTTCATTACGCCTGGTGTTAGATACAATATATTCGCTGTAGAATGTTATATGAGCCGGTCATTATAAATTAATATTGCTTGTGTCCGTCATTTGAAGTTCATTATAGGTTCAATTAATATAGCAGGGTGTCAGTTTTTGAATGTTCGTTATATTTGGCCTTGGTCGCAAATCGATTCATGGTATCAGGCTTCGATAACTAGAAGTTCATTATGTCGACCATAGAGGTTTATTATAGCCCGTATATATTAAAAAGGTTCGTTATAGCCGATGTCGACCACAGAAATTAATTATCGATCAATATGGGTTCATTAAAGACGGTGTCGATAAAAGACGTTCATTATAGCCGGCGTCGATCAAAGAAGTTCATTATATCCGGCATCAATCAGTGAAGTTCATTATAACATGCGTCGACCAGAGAAGTTCGTTATAGCCGATGTCGATCAGAGAAGTTCGTTATAACGGGTAACAATCACTAGATATTCATTATAGCCAACGTCATATTGATGACGATATCTAGGCGATATCGATCACAGATGTTCATTATAACCGACGTTGACCTTTACATGTTCATTGTAGGTGGTGTCAACCATAGAGGTTCGTTACAGCCAATGTTCATTATAGACACTGTCAGTCTTTAGAGCTTAATATTAGATGATTCCGACCACTAGCTATTCACATAGCCGATGTCAATCACAAATGTTCATTATAGACTGTGTTTGTCACTTGAAGTTCACGCCAGATAGACTTTGATATCAGAAGTTCGATATATCCGGTGTTGATGATTTGAGGGGCATTATCATTTAACTGATGCCATTTACTGGCAGTGACTAGATTACTTATAACTAGTACTGGACGTTTATCATAGTCAGCATCAGTCTGTAGAAGGTCATTATAGCCAGTGTTGGTAATTGGTTGTTTATTATAGCCGGAATCTATCACTGGTGGTTCGTTATAACAGGTGTTTACTTTGCTGTATTAAATTTTGCTATGAACCATAACTCAAACAGCCAATAACACGGTCTTTGTTCAAACGTCACAACGGCGTACGCAGCTGATCTAATGAGAAACGACCACAGCTGAATGTAATACGCTACAGTTTAATAACGCACACCGTGTCAGAGTAACACAGGATCTGATAAGCTATAAGTCAGACATAGAATGCATAGCACTTTATCCAGATTTAAAAAAAATAAGTTAACGATAATTGAAGAAAAAACACATACAAAAAACAAACACACGAACTCCCTCCACCCCACTCACCTACTCAATTATTATTTTTTACAAAAAACCCAAACAAAAACCCACACAATAACCCCCCCCAAAAAACAAAACCCCCATACCCAAACAAACCCCTCCCCCACCTGCAACAGCAGCAACACCCTTCCCCCAACAAAAACAAACAACAACACACAACAAAAACAAACAAACAACAACAATAACAACAAACAAACAAGACAAAACAGCAACTACAACAAGAACAAAAGCAAATCAAATCAAAACAAACAAAACATCTAAACAACAACTAAAAAAACAACAACCCACAAACACTCCCCCTAAATAAATAAATAAACACAAAAACAACAAAACAAACAAACAAACAAAACAACAGACAACAAAATATAGCAAAACGGACCATCTCCTCCCATACACACACACACACTAAAAATAACCCCCAACAAACAACAGATGCAAGATATACCATTAATAATTAATTTTTCACTTGGTGACGAATGGTCTGTTTAAAAATACATGTTTATTTTAATTTAATTTTCTTACTTCAGTTCAATTAAGGTTCAATCGCGCTGTACTAATAGTCTATGCACACACCTCGGCTATCTGGGGTTTCAGTCCGCGACAAGTTTTAAAGATTAGAGGTTACTTGAAGGGAGGAAGGAAGCAAGAAAGGCAAGGAAGGAAGGAAATGTTTTATTTAACGACGCACTCAACACATTTTATTTAAGGTTATATGGCGTCAGACATATGGTTAAGGACCACACATGTATATAGAGGGGAACCTGCTCGTTTCCATTAGCAGCAAGGGATCTTTTATATACGCCATCCCACAGACAAGATAGTATATATCACGGTCTTTGTAACACCAGTTGTGGAGCACTGGCTGGAAAGAGAAATAGCCCAAATGGGGCCACCGACGAGGATCGATCCTAAACCGACAGCGCATCAAGCGAGCTGGTTACTTGAAGATAATTCGGTGTATCGAGGTTTGCACATGCCTACGGAGCCCTCAAAACTCGCTCTGGGTTTAAGTCGGTACTGGGACGAGAACTCTGCACCTAACAGACTTAGGGATGATGGCTTAATCACAACACTACTGAACCCGGTTAAATTTTATTTAATTTATGCTTATTTTTCGTGCTTATATTCAGTAAAGGTTCAAGCACGCTGTCCTAGGTACACAGATATGGGCTGTCCAGGACAATGGGTTACACCTATCCACTGAGACGTTAAACTCATACTGGATGGGAGCCGGGGTCGGTATGCGAACCCAATACCCACCAGCTTTAAGTCGGATGGTTTAACCACTACACCAACGAGCCAGTTATATATATAAATATATATATATATATATATATATATATATATATATATATAAAGTTATTGTTCTTGTTTTATACTTATTTTCGTGTTTATATCCACTTAATTGTCAAGCATGTTGTCCTGGGCACACACCTCAGTTATCTGGTTTGTCTGTCCAGAACAGTGCGTTGTGATTAGTTGTTAGTGGTTAATGAGAAGTCGGTGCAATGGGTTTACATCTAAACTCGCTCTCGATGGGAGCCAGGACCGGTATGTGAACCCAGTTCCTACCAGCCTTAAGTCAGATGGTTTAACCAGTACATCACCTAGGCCGGTCCATGATAAAATGCCAACTCTTACTTTTTATCTTGTACAGTATTCCTTAATGTCTGAACATTTAGACTGATAATAAACAAGTGTTCTAAATCAGTTGGTTGCTTATGATGTTGAATAGCTTCTCAATAGTACAGCATTTGTTGGCACTTCGTTTTGTATCATCATACACCATTTTAGAACTATGCTATGTATGGATCATATAAATTATGCCACAACTGGGCAATGTATAAAATTGCAATATTTTGTCATGCACGTACGTTTCCAACTACTGAACTTAAACAGAGGGAAGTGTGGGTTTTTTATCATTTAATTTTTTGTTAAAATTATGAATCAGCCGATATATTATAAACGATTTAAAGAATACCCAATGAAGTTACTAAGCAATACCCTCTATCTTGCTCGAGTGAATTGACGTTGTCCTTCCCAAGCATTTGGCGAGTAGCGTTGACACCCAATAGCCGATGTATTTTTCGTGCTGGGGTGTCGTTAAACATTCATTCATTCATTCATTCATTCATTGGCGAGTAGCGAGTTGAGTATTCTATTTATTACCAATTTTCAATATTTATATATTTTATGAAAGATCTTCGAACGATACAGTTGTTGAAAATAAGTTTGCAAGTTGAAAACAAGTCAGCGTTGCGTCATAGCTGTGACGTACGTATCGCTGATGACGTAACCCTAATTGTTGACATGACTTCCACCATGGAAACTATTCTTACACACAATATAACCGCCTATAGTGAAGCACTGTCTATGACGTCAAAACGTATCTAGGGGAAGGATACCCATATGGGCAGAGGGAAGTGGGGAAAGTGATCTTTCTTATATTAGGGAAAAAAGCCCCCCCCCCCCCCCCCCCCCCCCCCCCATTTCTTGCCTCGTAGCTCGTTAAGTATTCTCTAAATACAATATCTTACACGTTACTACTACAACGACAACGTAACGTAAATACCATGGTATTATTCTTTTTAAAAATGGTTTTAAAAACAAATACATTTTCGGTGTATTTGTTGTTGTTTTTTTTTTTTTTTTTGGGGGAGGGGGGGGGGGATTGCGTTTGAAAAAGTTGGAATATGTCCCTTTAACGATTCAATCATTACAGTAACAGGCGTAATTATTTTTCTTTTTATACAGGTAATATCATCATTCTTTAACTGCGAGGCATGAACTAAAATACAATATTCTTCAAAAAATAGGCATCAAGCTGAGAGAACGTTCTACCACATGATCACTTAATACCCCGAGGCTTCCTCGAATTACTTTGCGTGTTCTCCACAATAGCCATTTACTGAAATTAATACGGACCCTCGAGTGATTTCGTCGTGCTCAGACCCGCGAAAAACTGTCTAAAAGACGCAGTAATTGCACTCGTGTTGTCTTTCCTGCCGTAGGAACCAATCGTCCTAAACAGCAATATAAAACTCGGCGAAAATATAATAGGAAAAATTGGACGTGTAGATGATTGATTTTAGTTTGCGGTATTAACAACTGATGAAGGGGCGGCACGTAGCCAAGTGGTAAAAAGCACCTCTCCTGATGCGTGGTCGTTCTAGGATCAATCTTCGTCAGCGGACCAATTGATCTATTTCTCGTCTCAGCCAGTGCACCATGGCTGGTATATCCAAGGCCGTGGTATGTGCTTTCCAGTCTGGGATGGTGCATATAAGATATATCTTGCTACTAATGGAAACAATGTATCGGGTTGTCTTCTCCAACACTATAATATGTCAAAATTACCAAATGTTTGACATCCAATAGTCGATGATTAATAATAAATCAATGTGCTCTAGTTGTGTCTTTAAACAAAACACATTTTTAACAAATGATGAGGGGCGGGACGTAGCCCAGTGGTAAAAAGCACCTCTCCTGATGCGCGGTCATTCTAGGAACGATCCTCGTCATCGGGCCTGTTGATATATTTCTCGTTCCAGCCAGTGCACCATGACTGGTATATCAAAAACCGTAGTATGTGCTATCCTGTCTGTTGGGATGGTGCGTATAAAAGATACTCTGCTACTAATGGAAAAAAAAATGTAGCGGGTTTCCTCTCCAAAACATATGTCAAAATACCAAATGTTTGACATTCAATAGCCGATGATTAATAAATCGATGTGCTCTAGTGGTGTCGTTAAACAAAACAAACCTTAAACAGGTTTGTTCAGATGAATTACTGCCAATTTTCGGGGTTGGAGGAGGTGAAGTGAGGGGGTGGTTGTAGCTGGCTAAAATGCACGCACGCTGACGCAATCCTGGGTACACGATTCTGCTCTTTGCACATGTTTAGATAATGTCAATGTATTCTTCTGCTTATAATCCAGTGAGGACTAAACACGATGTCCTGGGGACATATTACTAGATGATGGAGTATTGTTATTGCTTTTTTTCTTCTTCAGGAATAAAACTCTATGATGTTCGCGCACATTGTCTTGGGGGAACAGCTAAGTTTCCTGCAATTTCTTCCAGGATTGATGGTTATATATTAATGAACTGGTGACGGAAAGAATCCCGCTGTGAGCTCCGTGGTCTAGTGGATAAGCTGCGGGACAATCAAGCTGACGACAGTGGTTCAAATCCCATCAAAGCTGGCTCACACATTCATTCATCTTTCTCATCTATCACCCTCTGCCTATCATTCTCATTATTTTAATGTAAAAAACTTTTCAATTTCTCCCACGATTTCAATCTGTTTCAACCCTTTCTGTCAGTGTCCCCCGACTCTGTCTTCTGAGCTGTCCACACCATCGCCTACCTGTCTCAACTTCCTTCACGGGTGCAGTCTCTGTGTATTTCCCTACACCCACCTGGCATCCTCGTACTCTGCTGCTAATAAAGCTGGTCAGACCCACGGCACTAACAAACGACCGCCGGTAGTAGGGGTGCATAGTAGGTGGTTACAAGTGCCGAAGTGGTCAGACTAAGCCCACAGCTAAAAGTTGATGTGGACTGGCAGGTGTGTGGCACAGATAGCCACAAGAGACAAGCACCTGTCGCGGTTGGAGAGACAAGGACTGGGATGTGGAGGTGGGCAGTTAAAAAAGTTTAAATATAGGAGGAGTTGCCAGATTGGGAACAAATGAAATCGAATTCAAAGGAGATAAAGGAAAGGGGACAGTGGGATAAAAAAATAAAAATAAAAAAAATAAAAAAATCCCACTGTAGGTTTCTCATAGCCACACCTTGTCTCATAATGATAAACGACGCCGTCCAAAATGACCGCTGCCCCCCCCCCCCCGCCCATTATTTGTTAAAATCATAAAAAAAATACTTGTACATATATATGTAAATGTTGATCGATTTGGAGAACGTTTGGGTCGATTTATATGAATTCAAGGATGGCCAGTTTGATTAAATAATTTTCAAAATCGAAGATGATCACCATGCAGCTCAACATTCAAAATGGAATTAAAAATAGTGAAATGGAATAGCATAATGTACCATTTCCCCCCAGATGTTTTTGTCCCTTTTGGGCCATCTGCAAGCGTATATCTATACAGGGTATCATTTGTGATATAGATGTCCTATTCATATGTAAAAGACCAAACAATACGTAGTCAGCAATTGGGTCCGATCTTTTACTTGGCATCATTTGTAAGAAAGTCATCTTATTCTCACAGCTTTAGTCAGATTTCACTGAGATCGGAGATTCTCCATTCCATACCTTTGTCTTGCCATTCTTTGAACTCGTACAGCTGTATTCTTTCTGAACGATAACCATAAAAAAAATGAGACCACGAGTAGTACCTGACAGAGAATTAAGGTAGTCCACAATCCTGTTTACCCAGGATTGAAAGTGGGAGGGGCGAGATAATTGATAGTATTTATACATACTACTTGCATAATATCTACATCACTGCATTCTGTTTCTCTGGGTGCTATTTATGATGGTGGCTGTAATGGAAAGACGCTGAATATTGTTTCTTAGCAAGGACGCAAAGACTTTGATGATGTTCTGTTCACACAAACAACCTTGCTTCATCACAAACAATATATTTGCTTGCTTGTATATATATATAGCCATATATATATATATATATATATATATATATATATATATATATATATATATAGTGAACATTCTGTGTGTTTTCGTTTCTCATCAAAATCAACAAGTATTGTAGGAAACAATTATCCCTTTGTCTTATTTTCGTTTCTATCAATTTGTTAAATGTGACTTATTATTTCTACACATGATCACTGTATTTGTGGCATCTTTTTCTTCAGTAGTTACAGATGGTTGTTGAGTCTAAAAATTGATATTCTTCGTAATTCGCATCTTTCTGCATTCGCTTTACACATTGGTCCATGTTCAACATGCTTGTGCATTTCTCGAAATGCTGTTGCGTCAAGCTAAATAATGATATATGTGCATCTCTCGTTCACTAGCAGAAACTAATCAGATCATCTGTCTTCTTGGAGAATCTATTGATGGGTACTTCAATGACCTGATCCACTGGATATTTTAATGCATGTTTATCACATCTCAGAGAGGCATTGGAACGTTTCATTCACGAATCTCTAATAAACATCAGGGAGTCAAATCGCTTGAATATTTCTTATCTCTACATAAAAGTAACTCATGTTTTGGTCAAAGTATTGGCAGATAAAACCAAAGCACCAAAATAGGAACAGGTAAACTATTTCAAGGAATACTTCCCCATTTCCTGTATCTTTCAAGTGAACCATATTTAGGAGATCCACATTTCTGTGGTGAGGACATCTATGTGGCCATTCCTTCAGGAAGTGGGGCGGGACGTAGTCCTGTGGTAAAGCGCTCGCTTGATGCGAGGTCAGTGCGGGATCGATCCCCGTCGGTGGGCCCATTGGGTTATTTCTCGTTCCAGCCAGTGCTCCACAACAGGTGTAACAAAAGCCGTAATATGTACTATCCTCTCTGTGGGATGGTGCATATAAAAGATCCCTTGCTACCCATGAAGTGGCGACAGCTGGTTTCCTCTCAATATATGTGTATCAAAGACCGTGGTATGTGCTATCATGTCTGTGGGAAAGTGCTTGTTGCATTAAGAAAGATGTAGCGGGTTTCCTCTGATGACTACGAGTCAGAATTATAATGATGATTTATTAATCAATGTGTTCTAGTGGTGTCAAAAACAAACTTTTTTCCTTCTGGGTGTCGATTTTCGTGCTTGATTGTTTACTACTTTACCAAGTGTATCTGATGTCTGTTCCAAGTTCAGACTTGAAAAAACTATTTTTGGAGAAACATTCTCACTTCCCATATTGTTAGAACTATCCGAGTCTACTGTCAAGGTGACAAACAGGTTTGTATTCATTAGGAGCTGAATGGGGGGGGGGGGGGGGGGGGGGGGGGGGGGGGGATCGCATGTGAAGTCTTATCTCAAGAGAAATCAATTTAAAGTTTATCTTGGGAGTGCTTTAAACAACTGCTTGTAGTAGCGTTTACCCTAACCAAATTTGCAAAAAAAAAGTGAGGGTAAACAAATATAATATTTTCATAATTTACGAATACAATAGTTTATTAGTCCCACCCCCACCCCCCACCCCCCCCAAAAAAAAAGAAGAAAAAACACAAAAAAGAAGAAGAATTAATTATTATAATTTATGAAACAACTACTAGATCATAGATAAACTTCCACATGAATAATGTCAATCATAAACTATTTTCCAATAACATTATCAATAAACACGCATAATTTTAACACACTCAGTCTAGTATGTATATTATATGCCATATCTAATAACAATTTCTCTATTTGTGACAGCCATTTTCTTATATGCCATATCTAATAACATTTCTCTATTTGTGACAGCCATTTTCTTATATGCCATATCTAATAACATTTCTCTATTTGTGACAGCCATTTTCTTATATGCCATATCTAATATCATTTCTCTATTTGTGACAGCCATTTTCTATCTAATTATCAATCTGCTACATTACTGTGGCAATACATATACAAGATTAAAATATTATGGGGATTTATATTTGGTGAACCCATTAGAAAATATCACTTTGACGGCCATTTTGAATGATGAGCGATATGGTGGCCATCTTGGATTTAAAACATGATTTAATCCAATTGGCCATTCTTAAATTGATATAAATGGCTAAAAAAAAAAATCAATATTTACATATATGAGTGAATTTCCGTGGTCACCCCCTAAAAAAATAATCAATATTTACATATATGAGTGCATTTCCGTGATAACTCCCTAACAAACAATTAGGGTCCCGGTGGGGGTGGGGGTGTCATGGTGGTCATATTTATCAGAATTCAATTTGCACCATCGGATTTCTTGGGAAAAAATCAATTTGAATGAACTTCAAACATATACTGAACACTTTCCTAAAGAATGAATGAATTGAATGTTTAACGACACCCCAGCACACAGACAGAGATCTGCTATTGGGTGTCAAACAAAGGTAAGTACGTCAATATCATTATTTCCATTAAAAATATTTTTTTTTTATAATTGTGTAAAACGCGGTGTAAAGAGCTGTTGGAAACGTACAGTAGAATACAATACAAAGGTCAAAGTACTTTCCTAAATATATCTGCAAGTAGAAAACAGTGTTTTAAACACTGAACGATTAGCACAGAGGGGAATCATATTTAACAACGATCTAGAAATTTCCACTAGCTTGTTTGCAAGGTTTGTCCACCTAGGTTATGATCCTAGAAATATGTAGATATGACTTTAGGTGGAAAACCTTTTACAGCACGATGGGCAAATTTTTCGACAAAATTGATTTTTGTCCGCTGTATATCTGTAGGGACACGGAAATTGTCTTATCTGTAAGACTAAGATGCTCCCAAGGAGCAGAACGTAGCCCAGTGGTAAAGCGCCCGCTTGATGCGCGGTCGGTCTGAGATCGATCCCCGTCGGTAGGCCCATTGGGCTATTTCTCGTTCCCGCCAGTCCGCCACGACTGGCATATCAAAAGCCATGATATGTGTTATCCTGTCTGCGGGATGGTGTATATAAAAGATACCTTGCTGCTAATGGAAAACATGTAACGGGTTTCCTCTCTAAGACTATATGTCGAAAATACCAAATACTTGACATTCAATAGTGTTGTCGTCAATAAAACCAACTTTTCGTTCTTTCTCTTTTTCAATAATATTTATTTCTGTTCATATTTAAATTGCAAAAAATATATTACTGTCGTCACGTGTATGTATTATGGAGAAGGCCTAGTAAGTTGTATAATTTGTGCCTGACCCATTTGTTCTTTAAAAAACAATAAAATAGGTTTCAATCAAACACACTTTAACTTTAAGATGCTCCCAGAAAAATTAAATAAAAGTCGACCCATGTCCCTTGTTGCAATATAACTACCAAATCACTCAGTGCGTTTGGTCGATTGATTGGTTGGCTGTCTCAAGCCCTTTGATATCAAAGACAAAATAAAATTGGTGAGTATCAAAATCCAATATTGTCCAGCATTGAATTACCATAAAACGTCACGATTCTTTCAACATTTATTGGAAAAACACCCCACGTACTTTCACGATTTATAAGGTCATACCGCTGTTGAACAGTTGTCGTGCAAGACAAGAATCAAAAGTAATTTCAACGAAGCAAAAATTCGTTTGCAATCACGCTAAGACTGCCAATGCAGTAAAACCACATATTTTTGAAATTATTACAAATGACTTCCGTTAGTAGTGATATTGCCCTGAGACGGGCCCACGCGTCCGATCAAAAGTGATATTGCCCTGAGAGATTTAACCAATGAAAATAAAGATGAGACAAAATTCTATCCAATTAATGAGTGTATAACGTAATGCAACGTCAACTGCTAATTCTAATGTAAACAACCACAAACTTGTGACAAATTTGCGGGAAATAATAAGAATTAGCGTAATTCGATTGTTATAAATAAAGCAGTAATGTACGAGTTTATGGATTGTATTATGTAATAAGAGAATTATTGACCTTATTTCGGGCAATATCAGGTTTTGTGGACCGAAGAAATTGATAAAACCTGATATTGCCCTCAATGACGGTTAATAATTGATACGTAATTCATGAGCACAAGCTGAATAGTTTTATCAAATATACGTTTAATACCGATTTTTTGTTGTGTCCGGTTTCACAGAATACAATTGTGGACCAACAGGAATATGACATTGTGCCAATAAGATATATATGACAAAACTTATCACAAAGTGTTTATACTATTTGCAGCTAGTATGACTATCAAAAAGGAAATGTTTCATTTAACGACGCACTCAGCACATTTTATTTACGGTTATATGGCGTCAGACATATGGTTAAGGACCACACAGATATTGAGAGGAAACCAGCTGTCGCCACTTCATGGGTAGCAAGGGATCTTTTATATGCACCATCCCACAGAGAGGATAGTACATATTACGGCCTTTGTTACACCTGTTGTGGAGCACTGGCTGGAACGAGAAATAGCCCAATGGGTCCACCGACGGGGATCGATCCTAGACCGACCGCGCATCAAGTGAACGCTTTACCACTGGGCTAGGTCCCGCCCCAGTATGACTATCATTAATTCACTATAGTTGTAATTAACAAAATCAATACAGCGCCTAATATAATATATTATTAGTAACAAAAAACCGGCCTCGGTGGCGTCGTGGTAGGCCATCGGTCTACAGGCTGGAAGGTACTGGGTTCGGATCCCAGTCAAGGCATGGGATTTTTAATCCAGATACCGACTCCAAACCCTGAGTGAGTGCTTCGCAAGGCTCAATGGGTAGGTGTAAACCACTGCACCGACCAGTGATCCATAACTGGTTCAACAAAGGCCATGGTTTGTGCTATCCTGCCTGTGGGAAGCGCAAATAAAAGATCCCTTGCTGCTGATCGGAAAGAGTAGCCCATGTAGTGGCGACAGCGGGTTTCCTCTCAAAATATGTGTGGTCCTTAACCATATGTCTGACGCCATATAACCGTAAATAAAATGTGTTGAGTGCGTCGTTAAATAAAACATTTCTTTCTTGTTCCTATTGAATACTGTACGTATTGGAAACAATTGTTATGGCACCTGTGCCCATGACAGGCGTGCGCTACAATAGTTTACTCTGAATGTGCACGTAAAACCCTATGACCTGATCTGACCTCATGGAAGTTGTAAGCCGTGCACGGCTGAGTGATATGTAATAATAAAAACGGATATTATATAGGATTAATGTACAGTGCATTGTTCATAAATCCATTGATACACTCACTATCAATTAAAATCAGACGCAGCTGTTACGCAATAACTTTATAATATATTGACAGATTATCTTAAAGGGGACATAGTATGTGTTATCCTGTCTGTGGGATGAAAGAAAGAAGTGTTTTATTTAACGACGCACTCAGCACATTTTATTTACGGTTATATGGCGTCAGACATATGGTTAAGGACCACACAGATTTGTTTAGAGGAAACCCGCTGTCGCCACATAGGCTATTCTTTTTTACGACAGGCAGCAAGGGATCTTTTATTTGCGCTTCCCACAGGCAGGATAGCACAAACCATGGCCTTTGTTGAACCAGTTATGGATCACTGGTCGGTGCAAGTGGTTTACACCTACCCATTGAGCCTTGTGGAGCACTCACTCAGGGTTTGGAGTCGGTATCTGGATTAAAAATCCCATGCCTCGACTGGGATCCGAACCCAGTACCTACCAGCCTGTAGACCAATGGCCTGCCACGACGCCACCGAGGCCGGTGTCTGTCTGTGGGATGGTGCACATAAAAAGGCCCTTGCTACTAATGAAAAAGCAAATGTAGCGGGTTTCCTCTCTAAGACTGTCAAAATGACCAAATGTTTTACATCCAATAGCCGATGATTAATAAATCAATGTGCTCTAGTAGTGTCGTTAAACAAAACAAACAAACTTTTTTTCATAAATACATGGATACACTCACTATCAATTAAAATCAGACACAGCTGTTACGCAATACCTTTATAAAATATTCAGTGATTATCTTAAAGGGGCCGTGGTATGTGTTATCCTGTCTGTGGGATGGTGTATATAAAAAAGCCCTTGCTACTAATGAAAAATGAAACAAAAATGTAGCGGGTTTCCTCTCTAAGACTATATGTCAAATTTACCAAATACTTGACATCCAATAGCCGATGATTAATAAATCAATGTGCTCTAGTGGTGTCGTTAAACAAAACAAACTATCATCTTAAAGGGTCAATATGCCTACGTTGTGTCGTTCGAGTTGATAATAAATCTTATTTATAATGTGACAAAAAAAACACGTAAGGACATTTTCTGTTCTCTCTTTCTCTCTCTCTCTCTCTCTCTCTCTCTCTCTTTTCCCATGTTCAAGCACGCTGTCCTAAGCACACACACCTCAGCTATCTGGTTGTCTGTCCATCAGTGGTTAATTGCCAGCTGTTACTGAGAGACCAGACACCTCTTCATTTAGCTATTAAAACTATCTTTCGGTGCTGGACGATATTCTAGTCAGTAGGGATGGCATGTTTGTGTGTGTGTGTGCGGAACTATGGTAGTTACAGACACTCACAGTTGTGTCTGATTTACTTTAAGAGTGAAGGGTTGTACTAATTATAGTTATGGTATATATACTCTACGCAAAAAAGTTGGGGAACCTGAAATATTAGTGTTATACGTTTTGACCACAGACATCCTAGTAAAGAACGTCCAGGTCTGTTTATCAACACACCGAAACACATTCCATAGTTTTCACATGCATCGCGCTGTTGCCCCGAACACGTGCGTGGGGTGTCATTCTCGATTTTGACAATTTTCAGGAAGATCCATTAATCACTGTGGACATTATTTCTGTCAATCTTTTTCATTCTGTTGATCATACAGTTCTTATTGGTTTGTTTTTAGTAATTTTTATTGTTTGAATTTGCGATTTACTGATAAAAAAACCCGTCAACTTTCAAATTTCACTTCTGACCCCAGTCGTCCTTCAAGAACTTTGGTGGTCATAAAACCTACTGTAATAGTGAACTACCGGTTGTAATGTTTGCCCATTTAATTCACTATTATCATATAACCATTGTCCACAGCTAGTATACCTTACAATTTTGGCAATTGTAAATTCTTATTAGAGTTCCCCTATATTTTTTGAAGAGTATATGTTGATTGAAGCGTTGCGTGTAGCAGTTTTAGCCACCTATCACTAAATATTGTCGTCCATGGAATTTGATTTGGTAGTATATACCTTCAAATATGTTCATAGAAACACGTTTAATATATAGCCAATAATATTTTATGCAGAAAAATATATTTGATATGTAATTACAATCGTTAAAAAGTCTCTGTTAGTAGATAACATCTTAAAATTGCAGCAAACTCAGGAATGTCCCTTTAAATCTGAATTGAAATTAAACGTGATCAAAAAATTAAATTCATCTTCTATGATATTTTGGTTACAACATTTACAAATACAACTATTTAACGTGGTTATCGGCCTTGTAAATCTCTCAATTTCTACTTCCAAGGGTAAGGTGCCGTACCAAAATTCCGCTAAAGTGCTACGCTGAGACTTATATAGGACAGAGAAAATGCATACGTATACGCAAAAGGTATTTGACCCTAATTCGTTCCAATACTTATAATACGAATGTCAAATATTAATTCCTCATATTTGAGTCCCTCCCAATTCCCGCATTTGCACGCCCTCGTGTCATTACGTCTGGAAGAGCCCTTATCTCTCCTAAATTGAATTTTCTATTAGATCTAAATTTAAATAATGATGCATTACACTTCACACGCTAATCGGTAACCTGATTGGAGTGAAATAATCTTAAGCGCGGATACGAGCAGGTCGTGTGTCTGCATTCATGCTCTGCGAGATTATGTGCACCTAAGCGACGTGAAAAATGGGTTTGATCTAAATGAAAATTGATTTTTAAAAAACTGTGAAACTCGACCAGAATCTCAAAATGCGATAAAAGTGAAGAGTTATTGATTTTGATTCACAAACTCTTCAACTTCCCAGAGGCAGATTTCTGAAGAACGATTCTACTTTAACATTAGGTCCTGTTCCATGAATACTGGGGAGAAGGGAGGGATGGGAAGGTTGTTGATTACAACAACAACAAAAAGCCCCACCTGGCCCCGTGCTTATAACCCTTAAAGTTTAGACTTTAATAAAGTCCATACTTTAACGTCATGGCAACGCCATTCAAATAGCATTACGTTAAAGTCTGGACTTTATTAAACTCTAGACTTTAAGGTTTATAAGCACGGGGCCAGATCTACGGTATTTTGTTTAAATGTGAATAAAGCAAAAAATATGTAATTTGATTTTGTTGATGTCGCATATTCAAACCCACAAACCTTCTTCATAGACATTGGTCCAATACACAGAAGAAAGGTGTACTTTAATATATTGCTATTCAAGAAAATCGTAAGCGTATCAAAGAGTATGGATAAATATATGCGTGTGTTAAAATATCATTAACTGTCCTATTATTAAAATACTTCGAGGTATCTCACTAGATGTGATTATTTTCTATTACTTTTGTACAACTATTCAAAATATTGGATTGAAGAATAACAAATAAATACTGGAACACTCATTGCAACAATTAAAAATAAATCAATGTCACAGTTCGACAAATCCGCTAGCCCGACGCCCGTGGCTAGAGCTTTTTAATATCAGACTAGAGACAAATGTAATTCCAGATGGGCTAATCATTTGAAAAAAGAAGAAGAAGAAGAAAAAAAAAGTATAAATCAAACAAACAAAAAACAAACAAAAAATAACACACCCCCAACAAACAAACAAACAAACAAAAAACTACCCCAAAACATGAAGGTATTGATACTTTGTTCTCAATACGCCTATGTTTTTCTTCATTATTTAATTAAATTGACTAATATACACCTAAAAAAAACACCTTGCATTGAAACAATTATTTAATTAGTGCATTAGGCTATCAGCTAGGACACAAGTTGAATGGCTTGATATTAAACCCCCCACAAATCACTCCCTAACCCCTCCCTTCCACGCGGTTATTTTGGAACCGCCCTTGGCACAGAGCTGCTATGTTGACAGAGATTTTCGTCATTAATCCACCATCTAATCACCTAATTTCGGCGTCGTTGAGCACGCGCCTGTCATTTTATTGCCGAGACGAATTATTGGTCACATCTTTGTCAGTAATTCTGCATGATCGATCCACTGGAATTATTTCAGCCGTTTTCTTCACTTTTTTATTCATTAACGCTCCTATAAATTTATTTGAAAGAAATATTGGAGTATAGGGTTAAAGAAACTCCCTAACCTTTTTGCACAGCCAATGTCTAAAGAAACTAGAAGTAGTAGTAGTAGTAGTAGTAGTAGTAGTAAGAGTAGTAGTAGTAGTAGGAGTAGTAGTAGTAGTAGTAGTAGTAGTAGTAGTAGTAGGAGTAGTAGTAGTAGTAGGAGGAGGAGTAGTAGTAGTAGTAGGAGTAGTAGTAGTAGTAGTAGTAGTAGTAGTAGTAGGAGTAGGAGTAGTAGTAGTAGTAGTAGTAGTAGTAGTAGTAGTAGTAGGAGGAGGAGGAGTAGTAGTAGTAGTAGGAGGAGGAGTAGTAGTAGTAGTAGTAGGAGTAGTAGTAGTAGTAGTAGTAGTAGTAGTAGTAGTAGTAGTAGTAGTAGTAGTAGTAGTAGTAGTAGTAGTAGTAGTAGTAGTAGTAGTAGGAGTAGTAGTAGTAGGAGTAGTAGTAGGAGTAGTAGTAGGAGTAGTAGGAGTAGTAGTAGTAGGAGTAGTAGTAGTAGTATTAGTAGTATTAGTAGTAGTATTAGTAGTAGTATTAGTAGTAGTATTAGTCGTAGTAGTAGTAGTAGTAGTAGTATTAGTAGTAGTAGTCGTAGTAGTAGTAGTAGTAGTAATGATACTATTATCAGCAAGAACAACAAAAATAAATAATAATATACAGAAGTATATAGGGTCATTGGTGCTGGGGTGTGATCTGCCCGAAAATATTTATATATCGATATAAAACATGTTTTACAGTCACTTGTGACTTATACTTGTTACTGCATCCAGTCGAGGCATGGGATTTTTTTATCCAGATACCGACTCCAAACCCTGAGTGAGTGCTCCGCAAGGCTCAATGGGTAGGTGTAAACCACTTGCACCGACCAGTGATCCATAACTGGTTCAACAAAGGCCATGGTGTGTGCTATCCTGCCTGTGGGAAGCGCAAATAAAAGATGCCTTGCTGCCTGTCGTAAAAGAGTAGCCTATGTTGCGACAGCAGGCTCCCTCTAAAAAACAGTGTCAGAATGACCATATGTTTGACGACCAATAGCCGATGATAAGATAAAAAACAAATCAATGTGCTTTAGTGGCGTCGTTAAATAAAAACAAACTTTACTTTTGTTACTGCATACTATATGCCAAATTTTCAGCTTGTTCACAAGAAAAAACCCCAAAACTCAAAACCCCGCCCGATCCGTGTCGCACCTATAACGTATCTACTGTTTTGTGAATACAAAGCAAATCCAAGACAAAAAAACAACAAAAAAAAACAACAACAACAACCTCGTAATATACAAACAACAATAAAATAAACAAACAAACAAAACACCCACACAAACGAAACACCTACAGATTTAGGATAAAACGATAAACGTTTTTAGATATACACTCCCCAAAAAGGTCCCTATGCACTAAACACAATGATCTCATACCATCTGCAAAGTTTGTAAAAGTTTGTTTCAGACAAGCTGATGACATAAGCACCATTGTGTAATTATGCCCTAAACACAATGATCTCCAACCATCTGCAAAGTTTGTAAAAGTTTTTTTCAGACAAGATGATGACATAAGCACCATTGTACAACAAGGTCCTTATGCCCTAAACACAATGATCTCCAACCATCTGCAAAGTTTGTAAATGGTTTTCAGAAAAGATGATGACAATATCATCATTGTACAACAAGGTCCTTATGCACTAAACACAATGATCTCCAACCATCTGCAACGTTTGTAAATGTTTTTTCAGACAAGATGATGACAATATCATCATTGTACAACAAGGTCCTTATGCCCTAAACACAATGATCTCCAACCATCTGCAAAGTTTGTAAATGTTTTTTCAGACAAGATGATGACAATATCATCATTGTACAACAAGGTCCTTATGCACTAAACACAATGATCTCCAACCATCTGCAAAGTTTGTAAATGTTTTTTTTTTTCCGACAAGATGATGACATTAGCACCATTGTGCAAAAAGGTCCTTATGCACTAAACACAATGTTCTCCAACCATCTGCAAAGTTTGTAAATGGTTTTCAAACAAGATGATGACATTAGCATCATTGTGCAAATCGTCGTACAATGTTTATGAATCACTAATAACTAATTTCTTGAACGCGATTTGGTCACGCAACAGGTTTTAGTTTTTGGCGACATTTAAAGGCTCACATAGACTGGAAGCGGCGCGTTTTGGGCATTTATTCCATAGACGATTACTTCATTGTGGTAGCCGCATGCGATGTTTTTTAGACGCACGCATCGCACGCATCCTGTCTAGACACTCTCACGGAAACTAATGTATTTCCATTTAATTTGTTTAGCTAGACCGCACGCACGCGCCGCATCTAGTCTATATGGAAGGAAGGAAATGTTTTATTTGACAACACACTCAACATATTTTATTTACGGTTATATGGCGTCAGACATATAGCTAAGGACCACACAGATATTGAGAGAGGAAACCCGCTGTCACCGTTACATGGGCTACTCTTTTCGATTAACAGCAAGGGATCTTTTATATGCACCATCTCAGAGACAGAGTAGTACATACCACGGCCTTTGATATGCCAGTCGTGGTGCACATGCTGGAACGAGAAATTGCCCAATGGGCCCACCGACAGGGATCGATCCCAGACCGACTGCGCATCGAGCGAGCACTTTACCACTGAGCTACATTCCCCACAGTCTATGTGAGCTTAAGGCAACAAGTGGTTCGTATGAAGTGCAAATGATTCGTAACAAGTGCAAACAGTTCGTATGAAGTGTAAATGATTCGTAACAAGTGGAAACGATTCGTATGAAGTGTCTTTCCTCGGGGTTTGTTTTTTTCTTCGGAAATAAGAAACGAAAAAAAAAAGGTAATAAATATCTTAAAGGGACATTCTTGAGTTTGCTGCATTGTAAGATGTTTCCGACTAATAAAATATTTCTACGATTAAACTTACATATTAAATATATTTTCTTGTTTAGAATATCAGTGTCTGTATATTTATGTGTTTCTGGTCGTCTTAATATCTGTAAGAAGCCAAAACTGGATTTTGCCTTTAAATAATTTGTTACGTACGAAAAAAAAATATTTTAGGAAACAAAATAAAATTTAACCTTACAAATTTACAAATATTAGAACGATCAGAAACACGTTTAATATACAGCCACTAATATTTTATGCAGAAAAATATATTTGATATGTAATTGCAATCATTAAAAAGTCGATAACAGCTTAAAAATTGCAGCAAATTCAGGAATGTCCCTTTAAAATGTCATCAGATCGGTTTATGCCCTGCATCTACAACTTCCTCATCTGTAATGATGTCGTTGCCGTTGACGTAATGATGGATACCGAATAACGTGCTGAGATATCAGGTACACAAAGATAGTAACAGTATGCGACTAGTTTCGATTAGTCGGTTAATTACAAAACTCCAAAGTTAGACACGACACCAGAGCACTTTGGAATGCAATTTTAAATTACTTGTAGTAAAAGTGTCTTCGAATTCCCATTAGTGGCGTGTCCCAAGTGCATTTCTCGGAGACAGAAAAAAAAGGAAATCTGAACGAAAAACAAAAGCCATTAACAGGTTCAAAATCGTATATTTGTAAAAAAAAAAGTCCAAAAGGTGTTTTGGTTCTCCCGTTAATAATTTCCTGGCGTTTTGTCAATATGATGACCGCCACTGTCAAAGACTGTATCCTACACCGTCTTTAGGAAGTTACATTCTTCCTATTTCACTATAGATCAAAACAAAACCCACACAGGCACACACCAGCACACACGCAAATACACAATTTGTTTTTTTTGTTTTTGTTTAACGACACCACTAGAGCACATTGATTTATTAATCATCGGCTATTGGATGTCAAACATATGGTCATTTTGACACAGTCATAGTGAGGAAACCCGCTACATTTTTCCATTAGTAACAAGGGATCTTTTATATGCACCATCCCAAAGAGAGGATAGCACATACCACGGCCTTTGATTCATCAGTCGCGGTGCACTGGCTGGAACGAGATATAGCCCGATGGGTCCACCGATGGGGATCGATCTCAGACCGACCGCGCATCAAGTGAGTGCTTTACCCATGGGCTATGTCCAGCACACACACACAAAACCCAACCACTTGTGAGCCGATTTATAATATATAATATAAATTATAAAGGGACATTCCTGAGTTTGATTAATAAAATATTTCTACGATTAAATTTACATATTAACTATATTTTCTTGTTTAGAATACCAGTGTCTGTATATTCAATGTGTTGTTGGTCGTCTTAATATTTGTAAGAAGCCCAAACTGGATTATCTTCAAGTAATTTCGTACGTACAAAAAAAATAAAAAAAAATAAAAAATAAAAAAATAGGAAATTAAATTAAATTTAACCTAGTACAAATATTAGAACGATCAGAAACACGTTTAATATGCAACCACCAATATTTTATGCAAAATAAATAAATAAATAAATGTGTAATTACAATCATTAAAAAGTCTCTATTAGGTGATAATTTCTTAAAAATTGCAGCAAACTCAGGAATGCCCCTTTAACACCTTTTTTTTTTCGAAAATCATTTCATGGATCAGAAGGTCCACATCACTCTAGATATCGGAATGACTTGTATTCTAAACATTAACATATTTTTATTATTGTAATTTTCTCTGTCTACATTTAATCAGAATTATCATAAAATATACATAACATAAAAGAGTCCCATTATCTTTTGTGTTGAACGTAATTACTTTTAATTATATTTAGTTACAATTACCGCGAAACATGCATGGTACCTGATATGTGCTACGGATGTCCCAAAGTAATTATCTCGTGCATATTTGATTTTTATCTCTTATTATCATTTCGACATTTGCATTCAGAAAAATCCTTCATGTTTCCTCTCGAGTATGATAAACATGTCATGTGATTTGTCACCTGTCTGTATGGTGTAACCTCGCGAGACCTTGTTGTTTCCAGTTACAGATTTCTGAATATTTTCAGCACATTTAAAGCAGCAATCTCGGTTATATTTTTATTATGTAATAATTTGTAACAGATCATCCAGTTTGGGTCGTTTCACATTACGGGCCATTCAAAATCAAAATCCTAGCGGGGAGCACTACTTTTTATAAACAAATGAAACACTGAGATTCTCAGGGGAGCAAACGCCCAAACCCCCCCCCCCCCCCCCCCCCACACACACACACACGCCGGAGGGTACGACCCTGTCATTATGCGGGAAATTGTAGCGGCCACCCTCTCTAATACTATATGTCGAAATCCAATAGCCGATGACTAATAAATCAGTGTGCTCTAGTGGTGTCGTAAAACAAACTTACTATTTTATACGGTCGCTGTTATGCACGTGTATCCCGTGCAAATGAGGTTTTCCCCATGTCGACTTCTGAAGGCGGATCGAGTCTATGATGCAATATCACGTCAAAAGCGTTTTAAAATAATACCAAATATTTCACTGTTCTTGTATTCGAAAATTCTCACTAAATACAGGTGACGATATCCGTTGATAGTCAAAACACATGTTTATTAAAGCTAAATTTGTCACTGTGTGTTGCATTAATAAAATACGGGGGTTGGACGTAGCGCAGTGGTAAAGCGTCGGTCGGTCTAGGTAGATCCCCGTTGGTGGGCCCATTGGGCTATTTCTCGTTCTAGTTAGTGCACCACGACTGATATATCAAACGCCGTGGTATATGTTGTGCTTTCTGTGGGATGGTGCATATAAAAGATACCTTGCTACTAATGGAAAAAGAGTAGCCCATGAAGTGGCGACAGCGGGTTTCCTCTCTCAATATCTGTGTGGTCATTAACCATATATCCGACGCTATAAAACCCTAAATAAAATGTGTTGAGTAAATCGTTACATAAAACATTTCCTTCCTTCCTTGTAAACATATATGTATTTTATTTTATTTTATACCACCCCATCTAAAATTGCGTCAAATTATTTATTAATTAATTATAGATTAAGTGTATTTATGTTTAAGGACGCAGTCAAAGTTTATTAACCTCTCGTTACCATTACTTTATTATTTTTTTGGTTGTAATTTTCAAAATTTCAAAATTGTTCCTATATTTAAGTATTTCCTGTCCCGAGTCAGACCCCCGATCTTATCGGAAGCCGGACTCGGGATATGCGTGTTCGAAACCATAAAGGTATATGGACACGTTAAAATACTAGCCAAGCCAAGCCAGTACTGGTGTTAGAGTAACCAGTTATGTTTGAAGTACAAAACATTCCATGATCAGTTAATGTGTGAAGTATGCGAGTGACAACTGCAATAATTTCCCACAGGTGCTCTTTCTGGAAATGGATCCACGTGAATCAAGTGTATTTTAAACTTGACTCTCATAAAATAATTCCCAGTCCACCTCCGAGATTTTGAAATATCTAATCTATGTACTAGCCAGGATGCTGCAGTTGCTGATAAATTGAATTTGTTTTCCTGTAAAATACTGATATATGTTACAAGGAAGGGAGGAGGAAAATAATGTTTTATTTAACGACGCACTCAACACATTTTAATTACGGTTATATTGCGTCCGACATACGGTAAAAGGACCACACAAATAATGAGAGAGGAAACCCGCTGCCGACACGCATGAATGCGATATACCACAGCCAGAACAGTACAAACCACAGCTTTTGTTACACCAGTTGTGGAGCACTTTCTGGAACGAGAAACAGCCCGATGGGCCCACCGACAGGGATCGATCCTAGATCAACTGCGCATCAGGCGAGAAGTGCTTTTCCACTGGGCTATGATCCGCCTCTGGTAGTGTTTTAACTACCGTTAAGCAAGGATAAGTCGCAGTGGGTAACAAAAGAAAGAAAGAAATATATGTATAACGATACATTTTGAAACTATGGCTATTTGGAATGAATGAATGTTTAACGACATCCCAACACAAACTCTCCCAGGTCAGCCCCCCCCCCCCCCCCCCCCGCCGCCCCCCAAAAACAACAAAACAAAAACAAAACAAACAAACAAACAAACCCAACCAACAACAACAGAACAACAACAAAAGACAAACACAACTAAGTTATATAATATACTCTTCAAAAAAAAGAAACGCAAAAGGGTACAAATGGGTTATAACTCCGATTTTATGTTTCCTACCGGTTCATGCTTTGTGAATATAAGGTCATTGCATGTCCCAAACACATTCCCACGGTTACATTCGATAAAACGCAGCTACTGTACAATAAAGTTCCAAAATGTGAATATTCGCAAAAACGCAGCCACGTGCAAACCATGTCACCACTGCACGTGCGTTGTCTGCACGTGCAACATGAACACCGACAGTATAAAAGTGCAGGGTGTTCGCTTGCCTGGCCTCTGTATCTGGCCGACAGTTGACAATCCAGGACATGCCACGTCTCAGTGAACCGCAGAGAAACAATGCCATCGGCCGACTAGACGCAGGCGAATCCAGAACGGCCGTTGCCAGGGCATTCCATGTGTCCCCAAGCACCATCTCCAGACTGTGGGACCGTTACCAGCAACATGGATCAACACGTGACCTCCCTAGATCCGGTCGACCACGGGTCACTACCCCCGGGCAGGACCGCTACATCCGGGTACGCCACCTTCGGGAATGATTGACTACTGCCACCTCCACAGCCGCAGCAATACCAGGTTTGCGCAGGATATCCGACCAGACCGTACGGAACCGCCTACGTGAGGTAGGAATTCGTGCCAGACGTCCAGTTCGAGGTGTCATCTTAACACCACAACACCGTCGACTCCGACTGCAGTGGTGCCAGATTCATCGACAATGGCCTCAACTGCGATGGAGACAGGTGTGGTTCAGTGACGAGTCCCGATTTCTGCTCCGACGTCATGATGGAAGATGTCGCGTGTATAGGCGTCGTGGTGAACGTTATGCGGCAAACTGCGTGCAGGAAGTGGACAGATTCGGCGGGGGTAGTGTCATGGTGTGGGCAGCCATCTCACACACTGGCAGAACTGACCTGGTCCACGTGCAGGGCAACCTGAATGCACAGGGCTACATTGACCAGATCCTCCGGCCACACATCGTTCCAGTTATGGCCAACGCCAACAAGTGTTCCAACATGACAACGCCAGGCCTCACACAGCACGTCTCACAACGGCTTTCCTACAGAACAACAACATTAATGTCCTTCCTTGGCCATCGATATCACCGGATTTGAACCCAATTGAGCATCTATGGGACGAGTTGGACCGACGCCCACAGCCCCAGATCCTGCCCGAGCTGGCAGCAGCCTTGCAGGCCGAGTGGGCCACCATCCCCCGGGACGTCATCCGTACTCTGGTTGCTTCAATGGGCAGGCGGTGCCAGGCAGTTGTCAACACACGCGGAGGCCACACCCGGTATTGACTCCAGATGACCTTGACCTCGGTGGTGTGTCCTATCACTTACTCACAATGGACTAGAGTGAATTGTGAACAATCCTGCAACATTTGGTAATTATCGGACTCACCATTCAATAATTAAATCAATTCTCCAAATGTTACGACAATGTGGTTTTGCGTTTCTTCTTTTGAAGAGTATATATATAATGATCAACATCAAAGTTAAATACTATAATTATTAACAAAATAATATAGATATCCTTGAAAGAATCACATTTCTGAAACACACAATGAAACATTAACATTAAATACCAAATCATAATTTCTTGAAAAACACAAAAGTAACCGCTATGACCAAGAACATAGAACACATTGTATAGAGATGTAGCAAACAAACCAATATTGAACCGAATTATCAAGATAAAAAAAAACGAAGAAGAAGAAAAAAAAAACCTCAAAACAAACAAACCCAACAGATTTGAAAGTAAACGGCTGCGAACGATCAATACAACATATAAAAACTAAAATCTTCGAAAAGATATTAAAAAAAAGCTATAGTCAGACGCTGTTTGGACATTTGGTATCTAGTATAAGGCTGTTTCAACACTTGGTCAACAGAAAGGGAAAGAGGAAACACCCTGCCACCATATAAACTACTTCTAACGAAAAGACCGGCCTCGGTGACGTCGTGGTTAGGCCATCGGTCTACAGGCTGGTAGGTACTGGGTTCGGATCCCAGTCGAGGCATGGAATTTTTAATCCAGATACCGGCTCCAAACCCTGAGTGAGTGCTCCGCAAGGCTCAATGGGTAGGTGTAAACCACTTGCACCGACCAATGATCCATAACTGGTTAAACAAAGGCCATGGTTTGCGCTATCCTGCCTGTGGGAAGCGCAAATAAAAGATCCCTTGCTGCTAATCGGAAAGAGTAGTCCATGAAGTGGCGACAGCGGGTTTCCTCTCAAAATCTGTGTGGTCCTTAACCATATGTCTGACGCCATATAACCGTGAATAAAATGTGTTGAGTGCGTCGTTAAATAAAATATTTCTTTCTTTCTAATGAAAAAAAAGTCAATGGATCTTTCATAGGCACGTTTCCACAAAACAGTTTATACCACGGCCTTTGATATACCTGTCGTAGGAATCCGGTCAGAATGGGAAAAATCCCTGAGACCATTGCGAATGAGGGCTGGGTTTAGCTCGGTTGAGTGCTCGCTTGAGGTAGTTGCATCGCAGGATCGAACCATCTCGGTGGATCCATTCAACTGATTGGGTTTTTCTCGTTCCAACCAATGCGCCACAACTGGTCAAAGGCCTTGGTATGTGCTTTCCTGTCTGTGGGGAAAGTGCATATAGAAGATCTCTTGTTACAATAAGAAAAATGTAGCGGGTTTCCTCTGATAACTACTTCTCATAATTACCATGTGTTTGACATCCAATAGCCGATGGTGTCGTTAAACAAAACAAAAACTAAAACAAAAATATTGCGAATGATCGACCCTGCAACCTATCGAACCTCAAGTGAACGCTCTCTTAATAAGCTAATTCCAGCTTCCAGGGATAATAAGTAGGAAGATGATGCCAGAAGGATGGACGACATACATCCAATCAGTGTACCACGAATGGTATAATAAAGGCCGTGGTATGTGCTGTCCTGTCTGTAGGAAGATTCCTTGCTATTAATGGAAAAAATTTAGCGGGTTTCCTCTAAGACTACAAAACAACAATGACCAAATGTTTGACATGATTAATATGCTCTACTGGTGTCGTTAAACAAAACAAACTTTAATTTTAAATTTACATACACATAAATATTTTTCTACTTCGTTACTCGTTTGCTATTTGTATACGCCCACAGTTTTCCATACTCGCTCAGCAACCTGACTTCTGCACATTCCGTTTCTTGATATGACATTTTTTTTAATACCTCTATGTCTAATTTCCAGCATGGATATTGAAGAGAATAATTCCACTCTGTATTACAGTGCATCCATGCATTTAATGAACAGGACATTTAATGCAGTCGATTCCATTGTAGATGGCCCAATATCCGATATTACAAACTACCTTTGGGGCAATCAACCAAGATACATTACGACGAGCTGAACGAAATAATATCATATTAGTAACGCGATAACTCTTCGAATGATAACATACGCAGTATCGGAAGTACTGGAAGTATGGCTGTATGATAAAGAGTCCCCATGGGTGGTTCAGATAACTTGAGCTGTATGACAGCATTGGAAATATCACTAGCAATCTATATTCCTACACACCGGCCTCGGTGGCGTCGTGCTTAGGCCATCGGTCTACAGGCTGGTATAAAAGATCCCTTGCTGCCTGTCGTAATAGAGTAGCCTGTGTGGCGACAGCGGGTTTCCTCTAAAAAAAACAGTGTCAGAATTACCATATGTTTGACGTCCAATAGCCGATGAAAAGATAAAAAATCAATGTGCTCTAGTGGCGTCGTTAAATAAAACAAACTTTACTTTTTTTACAATATTCCTACACAGAGTACTTTTCTGCCTTTCTTTTTTTTTTTGGTGTATTTTTCACATTACTACTGGTACTTAAATATCTTGTAATATGAGCAACATTTCTTTTTGTGTTACAAAATTCCTTTTGAACGTTGAAACAAATTTATCTTCGATTTATTTCTCAGGTTGTTTCAAAACACATCTAACATGTGAAAGCGAGATGGATTCATTTTTAAGCAACGGGTTCGTAAAGAACAAATCATCTCTATACAACAGTCATAAGCCTACATAACTCCCGGTGATTGAGATTAATATCATATTCAGGCAAACACGACGGAGAGTTGACCCGAAACCTTTTCACAATGCATTTCCATCATTGTACTCAAATTAGTTGTAATCCTTGTAAAAATGCGTAGTGTGTGTTTCATTCGCAACCCTATATAGCTATTTGGCAGTAATGCTAATATACATGAATAAATTTAATGTTGTTATCCAGATTCGGGCCATTTTCGATAAATTTGGTTAAAAATAAGCCAGGTCCCCTTCAAAAATGGGAGCTCAAACGCCTTTGACAGCTGTTTGATATTTAAAAGGACCAATATATTGGTTGCGCATTTTATAAATGCGTTGTGTGATAGTGTGGACTGTTAAATAATGTTTCAGTAAAATACTCTTATAACGAACCGGAAGGGACCATGATAGTTCGTTATAGCAGTAGTTCGTTACACACGTGTGCATAAGTTGGTTATTAATGTATAAGGATTTAAAACGGGACTTTACGCTTAGTTCGTTCTATGCATTAGTTCGTTCTAAGTATGTTCGTTATAAATGTACTATACTGGACGTGTATTTTTAAAAATAAAAATTATAACTTGTAGTCAGGTAGAATAAAAAAAACACCCAGACTCGAGTGTGTTGGATACAAAAGATTCCAACCTTTAAAATGCAAGAGTTTGTCCCAGAACCGCCAAGGCTCGTTTCAGACGAACACATGTGTCTCAATGTAGGATTTCTTTGTTGCCAAACGAGGGTTTTCACAGATTTAATTTATCTCACACGGGAACAACATTTTATCGCTCGATACATGCAAGCTAAATTGGAAAAGTCTGAATATATACTTAATTTTGTAATTTTAATTTAATTTTTAATTTTGTTATTTTAATTTAATTTTTGATTTTGTAATTTGAATTTAATTTTTTTTTTTTGGTTTAACGACACAACTATAGCACATTGATTTATTTATCATCGGCTATTGAATGTCAAACATTTGATATTTTTACATATAGTTCTTAGAGAACTAAACCCGCCACATTTTTTTTCATTTGTAGCAAGGGATCTTTCATATACACCATTCCGCAGACAGGACAACACATACCACGGTCTTTGATATACCAGTCGTGGTGCACTGGCTGGAACGAGAAATAGCCCAATGGGCCCACCGACAGGGATCGATCCCAAACCGACCGCGCATCAAGCCATCAAGTAATTAACTACCTTATGCTCTCAAGGTGATCTTAGCGCTAAGATCGTTTCGAGGAAAGCGGCCCAGGTCACGTAAACAAAAAACCGTGGTAGATGCTGTCCTGTATGAAGGAGCGTGCATGTACTCTTCACAAGGGGTGGGACTTAGCTCAGTGGTAAAGCGTTCGCTTGGTGCGCGGTCGTTTTGGGATCGATCCCTGTCGGTGGGCCCATAGGGCTATTTCTCGTTCCAGTCAGTGCACCACGATTGGTATATCAAAGGCCGTGGTATGTGCTATCCTGTCTGTGGGATGGTGCATATAAAAGATCCCTTGCTATTAATAGGAAACTATAGCGGGTTTCCTCTCTATGACTGTCAAAATGACCATATATTTGACATCCAATAGCTGATGATTAATAAATCAATGTGCTCTAGTGGTATCGTTAAAGAAAACAAAACAAACCTGTCTGTGGGATGGTGCACATAAAAAGATCCCTTGCTATTAAAGGCAAAATGTAGCGGGTTTCCACTTTAAGATTATATGTCTAACTCAGCAAATGTTTGACATTCAATAGCCAATGATTAATATATCAATGTGCTCTAGTGGTGTCCTTAAACAAAACAAACAATGTACTCTACCCATTTCTGCTAATCGGAAGAATAAGTCTTTTTTGTTGAAGTGAGAATAAGGACTGGGAATAGAAAGAAATGAAAGAAATTTAACGACGCACTCAACACATTTTATTTACGGTTATATGGCGTCAGAAATATGGTTACGGACCACACAGATTTTTAGAGGAAACCCGCTGTCGCCACTACATGGGCTACTCTTTCCGATTAGCCGCAAGGGATCTTTTATTTGCGCTTCCCACGGGCAGGATAGCAAAAACCATGGCCTTTGTTGAACCAGTTATGGATCACTGATCGGTGCAAGTGGTTTACACCTACCCATTGAGCCTTGCGGAGCACTTACTCAGGGTTTGGAGTCGGTATCTGGATTAAAAATCCCATGCCTCGACTGGGATCCGAACCCAGTACCTACCAGCCTGTAGACCGATGGCCTAACCACGACGCCACTGAGGCCGGTGACTGGGAATAGAGTCAACGTGTCAGTGTCGCGTCCATCTGGAGTACGCGATTTGATTTTGTGTAAAAGCCCGTCAAAAAAAGAGATGTAACAGCATGCTGCTTCTCTGATTTTTCAGACCAAGTGTCAAAACCTGACGTTTCCGTTTTCGAAACGCCGGAAAATTGCAATGCAAAACTGCTATTGGAATTTATGGGTGTTTTTTTTTTAGAATTAATAAAGCACTTAACTGTGTTTGAAGAAAACCTTATCATAAAAAATGGTACTATTTACGAACTATGGATTTGATATGGAATTATAGGGGTGTTTGTTTTTTGTTTTTTTTAAATTTTATTTCACGAAACGCTTAACACATTTTATTTACGGTTATATGGCGTCATACATATGGTTAAGGATCACACAGATAAGGAATTATAGTAAGATATGTTATATTTATTGTGCACGAAGCCAAAAAAAAAAAAAAGAAAAAAAAAGAAGGGAAAACTCCCCAACAAAATATGTGAAAAGTGACTGTCGTACACCTTAATATGCGTTTCCTGCCCATCCAAAAATGTCTTATCAAGCAGACATTGAATTTCTTTCCTTATCGGGAATAATCAAGAGGAATTCAGTTAAGAAAATGTCGGGGTTGTCTTGTCAATAGCACTGATTTGGTTTCGGCCACGCACTAAATTCGTATCCTCATTTGCCGGACTACTAGTATAAATCGATTGTAAATCTTTATTTTGAACACGCCGTCTGCTTGACAAGAGCCCGATGTCAACGGTACGTCTCCACTCAAGCTACGACTCATATGTCAAATGAGTTGCTTCACTGCAACCACCTGTGTCTCGGTGAATATGTTTTCACGGTCGCGTTAAGTCTCCAGTGTGCCAAATCTCTTCCTATTGCCTATAATTAGCAACCCTCATAATCTAGAAATAATAGATTTTCGTACAGGGGTGCTAAACTGTGGAACACACTACCTTCAAAGATAAAATATTCTCAGTCCCTTGCCTCATTCAAATCCAGCTATTTTAAGCACTGTTCAAATTATTATAATGTTAACGTTTAGTAATAAAATTGATATAAGAAGCATATCAAGACAACCAGGCAACGAAAGCGACACCTCACATTTAATATACCTGCAAGAAAATGGGGGATCACAGACAATTTAAGAGTTTTAATTTTTCTTATTAGCAACCCCCAGTTTTGCTGAAAATCGCAGTTCCAATTTTGGGTATACCCTGCTCTAGCTTCAATCTCTTGTGTATATTGCGTAACAACCGTATAACAAATAAAAGTGTATTAATTATTTCGTGTCGGATAATAGTATTTGCATATTATTCTACTACCAATCAGAGCCACAGCTGTTTTTACTCCGTGCCAACCGTTCGTACTTTGAACTTTGACACGGAACTTTCTTCTTTGTGTGTGTTGGAGGGGAGGGGGGGGGGGGGGGCAAAGGAGGGACGGATTTTGCTCAGTCAGTTCAGTGCTTGCCTAAGGAGTTTGAGTCGAACAACATTGGTGGACCCATTCAGCTGACTGGATTTTTATTTTTCGTTCCGATTAATGCACCACAACATGTCAAAGGCACCAAAGGAAAAATAAAAATAAACAAAACAATACAAAACAAAAAACCACATAAAAAATCAATGAAACACACACAAAAAAAACACGCACAAAAACTTCATCACCACCTCCCCCCTCCTCCCTCCCCTCAACTAAAAAACCCCCCAATTTACACAAAAACATCAAAGAACAACTAAAAAAGAAGAAAACCCCCACCTCAAAACAACAAAAACCCAAAACAAAAACCCACCCCACCCCAAAATACATGTATTCATTTCTGCTGCTGACATACATTATAAGCTGATCCACTAGATAACAGTGAGAAAAAAAAGGAAATGAAAAAACTAAATAAATAAAAAAATAAGAAAAAAATCCCTATCTAATGAGGTAACATTTGGTTTTCTTTTCACAATATTAGCATTTAAACACACAGAATGCTCGCCTAACGAGGAAGTTATTTTAGGAAAGTCATCGATTCACGGGTCGCATAGTGTATGTGTGACAACCCGCCACCCAAATACAAGCAATCGATGGCTGTAATAACACACTGGGTAAATATCACATAACAATATATATATATATTATATATATATTATATATATATACATATACATATACATATACATATATATACATACATACATACATACATACATACATACATACATACATACATACATACATACATACATATATATATATATATATATATATACATATATATGTATATGTATATACATGTATTATCTATCTTTCTGTCTATCTATCTATCTATGTGTGTGTGTGTGTGTGTGTGTGTGTGTGTGTGTGTGTGTGACCCTAAAAAGCAACAAAACAAACAAACAATTTGAAACAGACTATAACACCCTGGTTGATATTGATTACACCTGACAGGTGAAATCACAAGTACTAAGCTTAGCAGAGGGGTAGTCTCAGGTGTAATCAATATCAACCATATGGTTGAGGACCACACAGATATTGAGAGAGGAAACCCGCTGTCGCCACTTCATGGGCTACTCTTTTCGATTAGCAGCAAAGGATCTTTTATATGCACCATCCCACAGACAGGATTGCACATACCACGGCCTTTGATATACCAGTCGTGGTGCACTGGTTGGAACATGTGGTTTATGAGGGATTAGCCATAATTACTTGTTCTTCTTGAGATTATATTTTGGAAGCTCTTTACACCCTCCAACCCCCCCCCCCAAAAAACAAAAAACAAAAAAAACAACAAAAAAAAACAACAACAACAAAAAAACAACAACATAGAAACAAAAGCACAAGCAAACAACTACGAAAACAAGAACAAAATCTCTTAAAAGAATGAATGAATGTTTAACAACACCCCAACACGAAAAATAAATTGGCTATTGGGTGTTAAACTAAGGTAAATCCATCAGTGGTGTGAAGATCTATATCTGTTCTGTTCAAAAGTACTTAGTTTAACAGTGTGACAAAACTGTAATCAGATGTAACAAAGCTACAAGGTGAAAGTGGAAAACTGTGTGGAACTTTATATTTGTGTACATTTGTTATATTTACTGTGATTTATTTGTCTATATCAACCGTTGAATAGTTTCCTGATCCAACGGAAATTTTTTGATAATGGCGGATCCATAACGAATGATTAAAATGACGCTCTTAACACACCCAAACAAAACTTTTTAATATTGTGAAATATAAATAATTATTTTTAAATATGTAAGTATTAATGAAATGAACAAGAGCCCAGACCGGATGTTATGAAATAACTATTTGATAAAAATAAATGATACACCACAGACGTCCAAGCAACACACAGTATGTACAGCATCAAATTTGAGTTGTCTCAGTCCAAATATACTACCAGTTCGTGAAATTGAAAACAAAAGCTATATACTTAACAAAACTAAAGCACTCCAAAAAAATTGAAACTATAGAATGTAAATGTACAAGACATACAAGTACAAAACAACGGTAAAACGGTTGTAATACAACTGGACACAAAACGATTCGAGAATGTGAAAGGGGAAATACAGCGCCGTTATTGGGATACTGTAGACGAACAAGATACTCGTTTAGAAATAAATTGGTAGAGTCAAAAGATGAACAGGGTGCTATCGTGGAAGATAAAATTAAAGTCCTTGATCACACAGGCGAACAACTTGTAATGATTCATTTGTTTCGCACGACGATGAAAGTTATGGTTCAGGGTAGACAGTTGATGGTTGCGTGGCGGCTTGAAAATGAACTGCCAGCCATATTTGAACAAGCTGCTAACATGGCAGGTGATACTCTTGTTGACATTTCACAGCCGTCGTTAATCAAATCAGTTGAAACAGCCGTACAATATTGCATTGATGAACAATCACAAACCCCAACATCTACATCAAATCCAAATAATAGTCCAAAGAAATAAAGTCAAGATAGTCCGATAACACAAATGAGAGAATTTTCTTTTATGGAGAACTCAACACCAGATGAAGATCAAACCTATATTAAAACTGTCCATTCTACATCTCCTAAATGTAAATTCACACCCAAGAGAAAATCTACAGTTTCACGTAAACAAATATTATCGATGCATAGCAAATCATTAAAGGAATTAAATGCACACAAATTACTCATCGACAGAATCTTATCCCTGGAAGATACGGTTAGCCAATTACAAGAGTCACAAAGCGACATCAAGGATCACATAGATACAACAATTGCTGATCTTAGAGTAGCTGTCACCAACCAAATGAAAACTGAAGCGAAACACCTATCTACGGATGTAACACACATAAAAATGATTAATTCACAAACAAATGCAATCGTAGAAAAACTTACAAAACGGGTAGCTCATCTAGAAAATGAGAATGGAAATCTTTGAAAAAAGTTGCAAGAGTACAGATCTAAAACTGAGCAGTTGATAATACAAAGTACAATGTTATCCACAGAAAACAATGATAATCATTTGTCAAAAGATTCTCATAACCAAGTCCCATGTGTAATTCCACAAAGCTACAGCAATGCAGTGAAAAGAAACCTGGCGTCTGGATCAGTTAACATTGTCGGCAATGCAATAAACAAAGAAACATCTGGGGACGGGAATCACGTGATCCTCGACCTCGCTGTCTTTCCTGTCTCTTTTTAGTTATTTGTTTATATATTTTCCTTGCTTCAGATTTTTTCACTTCTTTCTCTTTACAGTCAGAAACACCGAGTATTTCTTTCTTTTTTGTCAGGTTATAATTTGTGAAGACTATTTATTACATTGCTATCTACCAATGAATTTATTAAAGTTAGAAAATGTCATTTCCAAACAAGTTAAATTAAGAAATAAGAAACTACTTTTTAATGAATTATTAACTTAGCATGGCTTGCCTACGAATAATGACTCTAAACTGTCAGGGACTTTGAGATTGTAACAAAAGAAAAGATGTACTGCACTATCTAAAATGCAAACATTTTGATATTTACTGCCTCCAAGACACGCATTTTAACCGTGGATTAGAACCATATGTCCAGTCCAAATGGGGGTATAAATGCATATTTAACTCTCTTTCAAGTAATTCTGGAGGGGTTGCCGTTATGCTAAATAATACTTTTTAATACAAATTACACAAAAGCAAAGTCGATAACTCAGGTAACTTTATTGCATTAGACATTACCATAGAGGAAGCGCGAATAACGTTTATAAATATATATATGGACCAAATAACGACAATCCACAGTTTTTCTTACATATTTTAAATTGTATTGAAGAGTTCGAAAACGACCAGTACTTAGTATGTGGCGATTTTAATTTGGTATTAGATCAAGATCTTGACACAAAAAACTATTTACATATCAACCATCCTAAAGCTCAAAAAACTATTTTGGAAAATATTGAAACTTTTGATATGAAAGACACTTTCAAAGAACTGTATCCTACATTAAGGAGATATACGTGGAGGAAATCGAATCCATTAAAACTAGCTAGATTAGATTTCTTCCTGCTTTCTAATAATTTAATGCCATACATTCAAAATGTTATAATAGAGAATAGCTATAGGTCTGATCATTCCGGAGTGGTTGTCTGCCTCAAATTAAATACAATCCAAAAAGGTAAAGGATTATGGAAATTCAACAATTCACTTTTAACTGATACAGAATATGTAAAAATGACAAAAGAAATTATAAGTAATGTAACATCTCAATATGCTGTTCCAATATACAATCCAGATAATGTTATGACCCTTCCTAAATATGAAATACAGTTTGTAATAAATTATCAACTTTTGCTTGAAACATTGTTAATGGAAATAAGAGAGAAAACTATTTCATACTCAACATATAAGAAACATAAAGCTAATGAAATAGAAAATAAACTGTGTCGGGATATAAAAGAATTAGAAGAAAATGATAACACTAACCATAACATATTAGAGGACAAAAAAACAAGAACTAGAAGAATTAAGAAAACAAAAACTCAAAGGTCATTTCATTCGAGCGAGAGCAAAATGGGTAGAAGATGGCAAAAAGCCAACAAAATACTTTTGTAATATGGAATCTAGAAACTACTATAATAAATTAATAACAAGAATAGAATTAAGTACTGGAAAAATAATTACAGACCAAAAACAGATTTTAACAGAGACTAAAAATTTTTTTATCAAAATCTGTACTCTGCGCTAGCCAAACAAAATGGTAATAATATTGCAGAAAAATTATCTGATTATAATTTTAGAAAACATACAAACAAAGAAGCACAATCTCTAGAAAGCAAAACAACTCATTCAGAAGTTTTAAACTTTTTAAAAAGTATGAAAAATGATAAAAGTCCTGGCTCGGATGGATTCACTGTAGAATTCTTTAAATTCTTTTGGGTGGATTTAGGACACTACATAGTCCGATCAATAAATTACAGTTATACTATTAAAGAAATGTCCACTGTGCAAAAACTTGGCATAATTACTTGTATTCCTAAAACAAACAAACCAAAACAATTTCTTAAAAATTGGAGACCCATATCGCTGTTAAACTGTACATACAAAATGGCTGCCAGTTGTATTGGTAATAGAATAAAAACAGTGCTAGATAAAATAATAGATACAGACCAAACGGGTTTTATTAAAGACAGATACACTGAAGAAAATATCCGTATGATATACAATATAATGCAATATACCGAATTCAATAACATACCTGGTTTATTTGTACTTGTTGATTTCGAAAAAGTATTTTATTCTGTATCTTGGTCTTTTATTAATAAAGCTTTAGATATATTTAATTTTAAAACATCGATAAAAAGTTGGATTGAAACATTATATGAAAATTCAATGTCTAGAGTATTGCAAAACGGCTATCTATCAGATACTTTTGAGCTGCAAAGGGGATGCAGACAAGGAGACCCTCTCTCACCCTACATTTTTATAATATGTGCTGAAATTTTAAGTATTTTGGTAAGAAATAACAAAGATATTAAAGGTATTAACATTGATGGTACAGAATATTTAATATCACAATATGCCGACGATACTACTTTTATTCTTGATGGATCTTCTGAGTCCCTGGACAGTACAATGACAGTACTTGATTATTATACTGAAATTTCTGGCCTGAAAATAAACTACACTAAGTCTAAAGCCATTTGGATAGGAAGCAAGAAGCATTCAAAAGATGTCTACCACCATGCGCGTTGGAAGTTAGAATGGGGTGTGAACGAATTTAATCTGCTTGGCATTAACTTTACAACAAATTTAAATAAAATTATAGAATCATATTTTGACTCTAAAATTAAACAAATGCAGACTCTGATAAAGATTTGGTCCTTTAGAAAACTTACTACCTTAGGAAGAGTTACCATTCTCAAAACTTTAATAATGCCCACAATTACTTATTTACTAATATCATTACCAAACCCACCGAAACGTATTATAGAACAAATAAATAAAATGTTTTTCAAATTTATTTGGCAAAATAAACCAGACAAAATTAAGCGAGCTGTATTAATACAAGACTACAAACATGGTGGTATAAAAATGCCACATATACAGCATGTTATGACCTCTTTAAAATCATCGTGGATAAAAAGACTTTTTCTAAACAATCAAAAATGGGTAAATTTATTTAAATCTACCACAAATCTTACTACTAGAGATATTATAATTCATGAAGACTATTTTATTACATTAAAAAACAAAAATATACAAAATCGCTTTTGGAAAGACGTACTATCTAGTTGGGTGTTAATACAGCAAAACCAAAACCTTGAAAATACTGAAGATATTCAAGGATTGAATATTTGGTACAATACTAAAATATTGAAACATAATAAACCATTTCTGTATAACAACTACATAAAGAAAGGTATTGTTTTCATAAATGATTTACTTGATAATGAAGGAAATATTTTAGATTTTGCAACTTTTAAAAACACATATGATCTAAAGACAGACTTTTTAAATTACGCATCACTAGTTTATGCGGTAAAATCATTCTTATCCTCATTAAACAATATTAACAGTACAACATTTATTCTTAGTAAAATACCTATATTGCCATTTAAAATCAAAGTAATGCTAAATGAGAATATTAGAAGTAAAGATATATACAATATTTTGAATAATAATCATGTAATACCAAAGGCACAAAACAAATATGCATCTAAGGGTTTAGCATTTGATTGTTATATGTGGAAACAATTTTATGTTATACCCTTTAAATGTACAAAAGATACTACCTTGCAATGGTTTCAATACCGGTTGTTCCATAGAATCCTAGCTACTAATACCTTTCTGCATATGATTCATTATGTAGATTCAAATAAATGTAGTTTTTGTAAAAATGTTCCTGAAACCTTACATTTGTTTTATGATTGTAATAAAGTAAAACATATGTGGAAAGAGTTGGAGAAGTGGATATTTAACAAAACTGAAGTCAGACTTCCATTTAATAAACATATAGTTATGTTTGGTATGATAAATGGTGAGTTTAGCAATGTAGTTAACTGGATTTTAATCAATATAAAATATTATATTTATAATATGAAAATACTTAACAAGAGTCTTCATATTAATGTTATAAAAAAACATTGCAAAATAAATTTCAAATAGAAAGATACATTTATTTTAAAAACTGTGAACATGACAAATTTAATGAATGCTGGGGAAAGTGGTTTAACCTGTTCAGTATTGACGAATAACATCAAAAACATCATCTTATTTAACTATAGGTTAGCACCCTTTCCTTTGGTTTCTTTGCTTATTGCTTTTTATTTACAAAAATACCATAACTTGTTTGGAAATACAATTCTAGATTTATATTTTTTTATGAATCTTACATCCACCATATCTACTCGTAACTGCTTCTTCTCTATATGACATTAAGTGTGGATATTAACGGTTATTAAATGTTATTGTTTTTTTTAATTAGCCTGAACCCCATAAACAAATCGTTTCTTTCTCCCCTCTGTCTTTTCTGTCTTTCTTTCCTTTTCTTCCCTATTTCTCTTTTTTCTTTTTTTCTTTTTTTCATTTTTTTTCTTTGACTCTCAGATGAAAATCATTTCAGATAATTATGGGTGTACATATACATTAATAGGGTATGACTATGTTTTGAAAGTATATATGAAGTATTAGTATATGTAATATGAGTGTACATATGTATGTATGTATGTACTGATGTATGAATATCTATATATTGTATGTATGTCGAGGTTGACTATTACATACATAGATATTAACGCACTGGCGCAGGGGATAATTAAATCCTTTCTGGCCTCAAAAATTGTACCATGCCGTTGCTGGGACTCGAACCTGTGGCACCGATTCGCCCGCAAATTGCAAGACTAACCACGATACGCTCTGAGCTGTCGAAGCTTGTATGTATGTATGTATGTATGTATGTATGTATGTATGCACTACGTATGTATAACTATATGTAAATATTATGAAATGTAAGACAATGATTCAAGGCACCCCAACCTTGACATTGCCAGTGATCTGGGGACAATAAATAATTTAAAAAAAAAAGAAAAAAAAAAAGAAACTAAAAGAAAAGAAGAGTTGGAAGTAATTTCAAATTGTTTGCATTTCACGTCTGTATAAACTAATGGAGAATGTACGAGGGTGTGTGGATTTGTGAAAAATAATTCACGAACGCCATAGTTGATGGGTTTTTATGGCTCTACACTCTACAATATTTGCTTTTACCTAAATATTAATATCACTAGTAATAAGGCTTAAATTACATATGTATATGTTGATTCAGATGTTTGTTCATGCAATTAATGTATATTTATGTTATTGTTACTGCAGATAAATGTATATTATATTGTTATTGTTGCTCTGCCCATATTCGGGTGTTATGCAAATCAATTATTCTTATTCTTATATCAATATAAAATTCAAGAGTTAAATTAAAACACTAAATATGTTAAAAGAAACATACAGCAAAACTAATTTACCTAGTAATCTTCCGTATTATAGGTCTCATTATTAATTAATTTATTTATTTGTAATTTCTTACTTTACATAAAAAATTAATGTGCAAATAATTTGATTATCATAGTTACCACGATACGACTTTTTTTTTTAATTCGGCATAAATTGCATTTTCAGCTAGAATAAATATCAGAACATCGAATTTGCCAAGAAGTTGAAAGCAATGTTTAATTCTACTAAAGGTAATAAAGCCGGCAAAAATATTCACCTGGAAATTAAAGAAACACCTGAATTGTATTACAGCCAAAAAGCGCCTAGAAGTTCTAATAATTGTCCGTGACGACCTGGTATAGAAAATAGTTTTAACATATTTTCAAATTCTGTATGTACTTGGTATTTACCGAGATGGCACGAATAAATTAATTAGGAAAAGCACACCAGTTAATTACTATACATTTTGATACATATTCACGGCTTGTGACTTTCCTCTGTAATACATTTAATATTTAAGTCACTGGCCGGTCAATGTTTATCAATGTCCTCTGAATAAACTGAACATTATTTTCAGTGTTTTATGTCCACAAACTGGTCACAATTGTTTACGAAGTATAAGCCACACTTTGGGATAAATTACTTCAAAATAGTATAAATGGTAAATGTTTTCAAATAATTATAATATGTATCAGAATATTAAATATTGTGTCAGTGCACGTAACTCCTTAACAGGTTATTTTCCTTGCTGTGTTGGTGTTAGACAAGGTGAACATGTATCCCCTTTGTTATTTTCCTTGTTTCTTAATGATATTGAATACACATTTAAATTAACGACTGCCGTGGCATAGGCATAGACGAATTATTCAGTGATGCCTTAATTCATACGTCAATTGTTATGTTAGTTTTACTCTATGCTGAGGACACTACTCCTTGCAGATAATTACTAAGATATGCAAAGCTCTCTGAATGTATTTGATTCGTATTGCATGAAATGGAAACTAACAGTAAATTGTAAAACGACAAAAGTCTTAATCCTTAATGGCAACAAAAAAGATTACAAAAAGGTGTTTTACCTTGGAAAATCAAAGCTTAATAACACAGAAAGTTATAAATATCTTGGTATTATGTTTCACAAATCGAATAGATTTACTAAGGCATAAACATGTTATATACTGTCACGGGGATCCTGATAATACCCGTAACTGAATAAAACAAGATTATCCAAATATCTCTCCTAACTGTATATCTATTAGATCTCTCTGTATCGGGCAGGCTACTACCCGAGTGGCCCGGCTCTAGGAGTAATCAGAGATAAGATCTGATATAAATATATATATATGTAGCACGTTTAGTTCACTAGAAAACACAACAAAACACAATACACTTTGGAATCTGTATTAACTCTAACGCTGACAAATGTACTTACCGCAGTAGTTAATTAACAACAACAATATAATAACAACCCAAAGCTAATCACTTAATTAGTTAATCACTAGGTGTCTAGTTTACACAATATTCTAATCACTTCACTGTGATACAACACACACACGTGTGATAATTGAGAAACGCTGCCAGGGGAACTTAATTAATAAAGGAAATACAACTCTATTCCTAATTGGTTAATTTTTAATTAACCCTTAAATACTCATTCAGTAACCTTGTAATACAGAATTAATACTGGTACATATCACAATAAAGACAATAACCTACAGTGTACCTAGGTCCTCTAGGATGACCAGCTAAGCTTTATCTTACCAAATACTCGTATAAAAATATAAAAATAATACTTTTAGAACAGTGAAGCCTACAATTTACTTCGTCAGATTACCGGAGACACTGTCTAAAGAATATTGGTATAATACAGTATTAAAATATTTAAAGTCACATCAATCACATCAAGGTTATACAACAGAGCAGAAATATATAGTTACCAAGTCCGGTCTGAACTAATATAGTTCGTTCAGTTGGACAACGTCCGTACACCTGGATACTTCCAATGTTTCTCCCTGATATATCTAAAATCCTAGCTATATATATATATATTATATATATATATTATATATATATATATATATATATATATATATATATATATATATATATATATATGTATATTACTGTAACATTAAGAATGATCATTTACTGGTATCGACTAATCACTGGAAAACAGCCCAAGTTGTCATTATTGGTGTACACAGTATTACTGAATGATGCTTTTAAAAATAACGTTTTAAATCACAAATGGATTATGTATGTTAAATCTGTTTTAGATGATATTGGCTGTACACATATATGGTTATCGCAGTCCAACGATATTACTAGTGTCTGGGTAGTGCTTCCATGTCAAAAACATATATTAATACAAAGCTTACTGATCAATAATCATGGTATACTTATATTGATAACTCATTCAAAGCTTCAAATTATAAATTATTTTTAAATACTGTTGAATTTGAGACATACATCACAGAAAACACTGGTGTCCGTTATTACGTTTTAAATTATCCAACCATAATCTTCCAATTGAAACGAGCAGATGGAAAAATGTACCGCTACAAAATAGAATATGTCCATTGTGTAATAAATACGATATCGGAGATGAGTTCCATTATATATTTATATGTATGTTTTTTTCAAGAATAAAAGAAATCGTTACTTACCATCTTTCTGTCAAGTCTAAACCAAATATATATTATAAATGATTTAACTCTAAAAAGCTGATGTCCTTAGAAAAATGTCCATATTTTGTAGTTTAATAATGAATACTTCAAATCATCTGGCTGATATTCTGTGTATTTGTGTGCACTTTCGTAGTTATGCACATTAATGTACACCCACCACCTTGTTACAACTATATTGACTGCTGTATGTATATATCCTCATATGCCGTAGACTACGGCCTGGGTGTAAATAAAGTTCAATTCAGTTCAGTTCAGTTCAGTCAAAACTAGGTGGTGCTTGACTAATTGATGGTGTATAGTTTACACAGTCTAATTAATAGTCATTGAATTTAATGCAAACTTAACATACAAATAATGTGTTCTTGACTTACAACAACCTTTCAGAAATGATGACGTCAAATGACCTACGATTATAACACTAAAGTAGTGTCGGAAATAGAACAAAAATGATTTCCTTCGATTACTTCTTACATATTAAACAGACAAGTAAATATTTTGTAAATATCTATTTAATAATAGTCTACCTAATTTAGCATTTACTTGTTTTTGGGTCTCATTGATGTACAAGGTGGTATTTTACTCTTGAAATTAAAAGAAACATGTCAGTAAAAGGTGATTTGTGCACTTTATTGAAACAGACTATAATCAGTTTTGGTCAGCGTGTGTCAATTTCATTGCTGTTACAATATGTGAGCCGTCGCGCGTGCTGTAACCTCACCGTGGTGCAGGGGTGTAACATTTTCTTTGAGAATGGCCAATACAGCACAAATCCCCTTGTTGTCTTCGAAATACAATTGAAATTTTAAGTAAAAGTCAGTATCTATCTGTGATATTTGTATTTTTGCCAGTTCTTTACACTGTTTTTATTTAAATCTTGAATTTTTATATTGATGTCGATCATCACTTTATTTGTTAGCATTACTGTAGTTTGACACCCAATAGCCGATGTATTTTTCGTGCTGGGGTGTCGTTAAACATTCATTCATTCATTCAATATGTGAGGGACCGTTTCTGATGACGGTTTACCCCTATCCCTCTCCAAAACTAAATATTTGTAAACATTTATAAGTAACTTTAGAGAAAAAAACTGTCAAAAACCATTCTGAGTTTGTGATCTATTATACCGGGTCCGACGAAACACCGAAATGGATCGAAATGGACCGAAACGGACCGACGAAACGGACCATAAAGGACCGAAACTGACCGAAATGGACCGACATGGGACCAAAGTAAATGCTAAATTAGGTAGAATGTCATTAAATAGGCATTTACAAAATATAAATTTTACTAGTCAGTTTAATATGAAAGAAATAATTGACGAAATTCATTTTTATTCTATTTTCGACACTACTTTAGTATTCTAATAGCAACAGCTAGACATACATACATACATATATATACGTATACCCTCTGGAGACTTTGAATGTATACTAAGTAATCTCAGCTAAACAAATATATGCCATTTAGGATCGATTTCCGTCAAATCACCTGAAGTTTCACGTACGTAATTTACTTTATCGATTTACCTCCACAATAAACGACAAAATAAATAATTAATATTTCCGATTTTTTAATACTTTTTTTGGTTTATCCCAAATACAAATAAAGTACTTCACGTTATCCACATATAAAAGGTTTACACACTAATATAGATCTTAATATATATTATTACTTAGACGATAATATACATTATTTATCACATTATTTCTGAGAACGCGACACATTTTCAAATGCATGTTCGGTAGACCACAATCACAGCTATGCGCTATTTTTAAATTTAAAGGTGCATAATCCTCTGAAAACACAGTAGTCTGGTTGAAACTTTCACTTAGGTTGTTAAAATAGCTATTCTATTACACCCGGAATGTATGTCATAATATATTATTCTGATGAAAGAAATAATGGATCACAGACTAATACTAAGAGAAAACAGTGACTGAAACCAAAACCTCAACCAAAGTGTTAGGTCCAAAACACACCGGATTTTGGTCTGGGTCTGAGTCTGGGTCTGGGTCGGGGTTTAGGTTTAGCGAGTATGGTACCTGTCGAAAGTGAAACGCACGGAATCGAATGAGACAAAACATACCGCGTATGTGCCGGCGCGAACTACAGATCTGGCAACAGACGACAAAGAAGATGATCTCTGTTTTCACACTGCCAGACTGACAGCTGCGCAATGTTCGAACCTTACTCATTCAATTTTCTTAATAAACAACAGAAAACGTATACTATATTAATAAATGTGGATTTCTCATACTTATTGCTGATGTTTATAGAAGTAAATTTATCTGAAGATATGAACGTATTAATATATTATATTGAAAACCCGTAACAGTTACAGACCCAGACATCAAAATACATCAAACATGGTGTCTGTGCCACACTCGCCAGACCAAAACCCGGACCCAGACCCAGACCCAGCTTCGGTGTGTTTTGGGGCTTACTTATGTCGAATTCAACATTACTGACAAATAAAATGTTTTATTTAACGACGCACTCAACACATTTTATTTACGGCTATATAGCGTCAGACATATGGTTAAAGGCATACTGTCACAGATTTAAGGACCTTATTTCTCTAAAAATTGATAATAAATAGAAATTACATTAATTGTTGGAAACTAAATCTAGTTATTGCATCACCTTAACTGAACCATGATGGAGTGAAATCCATGTCAACACTCTCGGCAATTTTAGTTTTTGAATTATGGACCATTGCCATAATTCATTTTTTTTTTTTTTTTTTTTTTTTTTTTTTTAACAAAATATCATTAATAAATGGAGTATGGTGGTTATAAAGATGATTGAATAAAGTACATTTAGGGACAAATCAAATTATTTTTGCATAGGTAATACTTTGTTATACCATTAAATAGGTCAGTGGTCTGTGACAATATGCCTTTAAGGACCACACAGATATTGAGAGAGGATACCCGCTGTCGCCACTTCATGGGCTACCCTTTTCGATTAGCAGCAAGGGATCTTTTATATGCACCATCCCACAGACAGGGTAGTACATGCCACGGCCTTTGATATACCAGTCGTGGTGCACTGGCTGGAACGAGAAATAGCCCAATGGGCTCACCGACGAGGATCGAGCGAGCGCTTTACCACTGGGCTACGTCCCGGTGTAAAAGGAACGCAGGTCCGTAGGAACAGTAGTCCTATCGGACCTCCATAGCTTAGGAACCATAGTCCTACCCGGACTTTCATTCCTGGTTTATTTTTAAGTTGTTTTTATCCTAGGACTTGTATTCCTACCGGACTTAAATTCCTTCTACAGCAGTGACAGAAATACTAGTCCGGCAAATTAGATGTCCGTTTATTATACTCTGCAATTTGCACGAGCTGCCAGAAAGACACAAGAAAAAAAGTAAGGTTTTGGTAGCCTTCCCTCGTAGTGTGATGGATAAGTGTACCAATTTCTTAAGATTGTTGTGGGTTCAAACCTCCATGTCGAAAATATTTTTAAGTTTGAGTATCAACTTAATTTTTTTTTTATTACGTTATAGGGGACTTGTGGATCGGGGACACCTTTTTTTGAGTGAATTTTTTTGTAGTCTTAGTCCTTAGTTTTTTTTAGCATCACTGAAGTAGGACGAAAATATCTTGCTTTTTTCTCAAAAATATATAATGCCAATTAACAGATATAATGTAGTAGGTATATGTCCATGTGTTCAACACGAAGAAATATACCCCACCCACCCATTATGTAGCCCAAAATTGTTTAAAAAAATATATATATGAAAACTGGTAACAAAAAAAAAACTTTGGTGAACAACAAAAGACAATTCCTATATATACTACTCAACAGAATTTAAGGGTCAAAAATTTATAACCAAATAAGTTTCAGAGTGTATTAGATTGATGATGTAAACTACACCAAAATTTTTATTTATTGTTCCATATTTACAAAAAAACACAAATAAACGTCACTGTATACAAGAAAGTCACATGACATGCTGTCAAAGTTGAAGGTTGTCAAACATGGATTTTACACACTAGAACATTCGTTTAATAGTGTGTGAATCCACCCCTGGCGTGAATACACTCGACACATCGTTGCCTCATGCTGTTGATCAGACGTTCTGAAGAACTCTTTGGGGAATGGCCTGCCACTCTGCCATAAGAATTTGACCCAGATCATGAAGGTTGCGCCGGAGGGGCATGGTTATCCCGAACTCTCCTGCCTAATTCGTCCCAGGCGTGCTCTATTGGGGCCAAGTCAGGCGAATATGCTGGCCAATCCATCCTGGCGGATACCTTGTTGTCTGAGAAAGTCCGTTACCCACCCTGGCGCGGTGGGGTCTGGCATTGTCATCCTGCAGAGGTTACTGCCCCGCCGCTAATCTGCTGAAGGCCTGGGAGAACCAACGGCCGGATAATCTCATTCAGATAGCGGCATTCCATTCAGATTGCCATCCACCACATAGAGGGGGGGGTCCTGTGGTGGATAGAGATGCCGCCCCACACCATGACGCTGCCACCAGCGAACCGGTGACGTTGTCTAACGTTAACGTCAGCGAAGCGCTCCCCAGGACGTCTGTAGACACGAACCCGACCGTCGTTGAACTGGAGACTAAACCTGGACTCATCAGTGAACATCACTCGACCCCACTGAACACGTTGCCACCGCAGATGAAGCGTGCACCAGTGACGTCTGGCCGTTCTGTGACGTGGTAGGAGTGGTGGTCGAACAGCCTGGCGACGGCAGCGTAGATTATTGGCTCTCAGACGATTGCGTATGGTTTGATCAGACACTCGAGTTCCAGTCGCAGTCCGCAGATTGTCACGTAATCGGCGTGCAGTGGTTGTGCGTTGACGCAGAGCAACATTTCTTTGCGTATTGCCATCCTGAAGCCAAGCAATAGCCCTTCCTCGATCTTCGATAGTCAGTTGAAGTCGTACCATTGTCGAATTTGGAGTGTGCACCGTACACGAACGCAAGCTTCAATTATACGGAAATTCAGCATTGGGAACATGGAATACACGTGCAAAGCGTGCAAATGAAGCGCTTTGTGAAAAAGCAAGTTACGGGCACTTAGCAGACCTTTCGCTTTCGCCCTAATTTACGTGCAAATGTAAGCATGTTTTCGCCATTAGAACTAGTCGACAGTGTCAATGACAGTGGATTTTAATTCATTTATGGGTTGCTTAGACCCACTTTCGTCAAAATGGAACAATACCATGTGTGACATTATGGTCTAGCTAATATAATTGACATTCAGAAAATAATGTCGAAAATATCGTCTGACCCTTAAATTCTTTTGAGTAGTATATATACACCAACATAATTTTTAATAATATGTTTACATTTTGACGGTAAGTCACAATCTGATTAATTGTGATTTTCTTAATTTTTGTCCGATCGGACTTCCTCGGAATCCTAGTCTGTGGGACCTGTATCCCTAGGAATTTAAGTCTGTGGGACGTGCATTCCGAGGATTGGAAGTCCGTGGGACTTTTATTCGTGGTACTTCTAGTCCACAGGACTTTCAATCCTAGTAGTCCTAGTCCTCTGGAATTTATTTCCGATAGTTCGCTTATTACATATATATGATTCCTGAAAATCCCTGAAATAAAACTTTAAAAACTGTACTTAGTTCTAGTAGTTCGTACTTATAACTAGTACTATAATGACCAGTTACTACAATATAAAATAACAGGAATATTAAGAATAAAAATTTGACTTTTATTGATGAACAATTAAAAATAGCATCAAAACAATTATCACCGACTGCCTAATGGCAGTTTTGACCCATAAAAAGCATAAGATATGAGTTGGGGAAAGGGTCTGTATTATTATACCTGGTCGTTAGGAACACCATAAGCATTCGAGACTGGGTGGAGGTGGGGGGGGGGGGGGGGGGCAATGGACACGTTCGGGCAAAATGAGCTGACCTAAAATCTTCATGCATTTTCATAATTTTACTCACAATATTAGTTGTAATCCATGTAAAAATGCAGACTGATTTGTTTGGAATCCTATTTAGCGTCTTGGTAGTAATCTGAATATAAATATACATTGTGCTCCATTTTCGTTTCATTTGGCATATAAAAATCAGCAAAAAGGGAGCCTGAATGCCTATTGCGACCAAAACTGTCAGATGTAAAAGTGTCATGAGTAGTTAGTCTGTTTAAAAGGATCTTTGTAAATTGTGTGTGCATATTATTGACAGTATGATACTTGTTCAGGGGTTACTGTCTTGTTTTAGTCGGTGTAGTAGCCGATTGAGCTACTAAAACCCACTCTTAGTCATTGATATTTCTATTAATTGATAAACATTAATGAAAACCATTTAACATATTTGTTTATCGATGGTATGGTTTGTTGGGACTAAGATATCATAGAGGCTAGAGTCTGATATGTCATATGTTAGACCAAATTAAATTTTGAAAATGAGCAATATTGACAAAGCAGGCACATGTTCAGTAAGCTATGCAGGGGAGAGGTCTAGAAATTTGCGTTGAAGAGGGGTGTTTAGAACACGCCACCCCACCCCACACCCTATGTACACGTGCCTGCAACATTATTGACAAAAAGGTACAAACTTAAAATTATATAATAGGATAATGTATATAACGCAAATATCACATTTTTACAGGTAAATTATTATTATTATTATTATTATTATTATTATTATTATCAAATACCAGTATATAATGTCTAACAGATAATTGTGTTGGTATATCATATAGGCAAGTTATACTTATTTGCGAGTACTAATATGCTTCGAATTATGGAAAATGTTTTTGAGTTACTTTTAAATGTTTAAACATTTATTAGTTGGAACAATACGCAATGAATAAAGACCTTGGTTCTGCTCGTGCAATAAGGTCAACAAAATGTTTACAAACTCTTGCAAATGATATAAATGGAAAATAATGGAATAAATAGAAAATATTTAAACAGAGACGCTAGTATCCTAAGTTAATTAAATAAACCAAAACTGGTTTTCGTTTTGTTTACATTTATAATTTAATTTTTATGTGTACGACCGGACTTAAATTTTGATTGTCCAGGAATGCAAGTCCGGCCCGGACTTGATATCCTGGCAGTCAGACCAGTATTCCTAAGGAACGTAAGTCCTAGGACATGCATTCCTAGGTATATTAGACCTAGGACCTGCATTCCTAGGAGATTAAGTCCGGGCAGACAACTGTTCCTACGGACTTGCATTCCGTTTACGCCGGCTCCATTACTGACATTCAATCCAATATTACACCTATAGCTACAATACGACGCTTATGGTGAATTAAATTTGGTGTACAATATACAAGTACTCTCTTGGTCCTTTCTCTCTGTATATATCTTTCGAAGCTCAAGTCAGTGTTTTAATTTGATTGTTAGTAGCGCGCCACACAATTTAATAATAGTGGGAGTGTTTGTAAGTAACTTTTAGAAATACATCATACTGAACCATCAGAACATTTAATGATTCACAACACTTCGTTAGATCATGATGTACAAGAATTTGCTTGTCTCCAGATAAGATTAGACCCTTTTTATAGGGGGAGGGGATCCTGAACAAATTTGTGGGTGATAATACACTCAGAAATAAACTTTTAAGCGACTAGCTAGAAGTACCGTAGTATATATTATGTTTAGTTCACCCGGCACTGGTCTCGGCGGTGTAGTGGTTAAGACATATCTCTCTCTCTCTCTCTCTCTCTCTCTCTCTCTCTCTCTCTCTCTCTCTCTCTCTCTCTCTCTCTCTCTCTCTCTGCACTGGTCTCGGCGGTGTAGTGGTTAAGACATCGAAGTTAATATTGATGGTAGACTTGTAACGACTCACTGAATAGGTGTAAGCCCACTACATCGACCTCTCTCTCTCTCTCTCTCTCTCTCTCTCTCTCTCTCTCTCTCTCTCTCTCTCTCTCTCTCTCTCTCTCTCTCTCTCTCTCTCTCACCAACAAATAACCATTAACGTTATCTCTTGGACAGGCAGCACAGAAAGTTGAGGTATGTGACCAGGACAGCGTACTTGAACCTTAATTCGATATAGGCACAAAATGAAGTTAAAATGAAATTTAGTTTTGATCCAGTCGTGTTTCGTTTGCTTGACGCGTCATTCGTCTGTGAGCTTTCGGTTCGCAGTTATGTGCAATTTACATTACGTACAAATGCCGTCATTGCCATATCCACTTCAGAAGGGGGTAACCGTTATATTCTTTGGTTTTAATTTGGATTATAAAAAGGGTGACGAGACTTGAATTAAGACAGCTCATGATACTCCTTAATAGTGAAAACATTGTGTGCGTACGCGCGTGCGCACGTGCGTGTGTGTGTGTGTGTGTGAGTTAGGGTGTCCACGAGTACTCGGGTTCGGGCCGAGTCTAGCAAGGAAGAACACTCTCATGTAATTGGGTTTTTTACGCCATTTTGTCATATGGTTGCCGCTGGTTACATCTCACTCTCAATATCTCTCTCTCTCTCTCTCTCTCTCTCTCTCTCTCTCTCTCTCTCTCTGTGTGTGTGTGTGTGTGTGTGTGTGTGTGTGTGTGTGTGTGTGTGTGTGTGTTAAATATATAGAACATGTTACATAAAGGAGAGACGAAATTGGCGTTTTAACTATTATCCCATGTGCCTTACTCTGGAATGGAATAGTTGTGTATATTCATTACTATACATGTGTGTGTGTGCTGTATGAAAAGTTATTACCACACAGTAAAATGTTTTTATTCCCCGAGCGATAGAAACATGAATAATACGATCCCCAAACGAGTTTCTTACATGTTGTACATCACGCATGAGAACGTTTTTTTTTTTTTTTTTAAATGAAAACAAGAATAAATGTTAAAATGTTTTTTCTCTTTGACAGAAAACGCGTCAGTCTCTTATAAAACCATAACTTTATTCTCCACATAGCGAAGGGTTAGTCGTAGGCTAAACAATTTGTTTTGTTTAACGACACCACTAGAGCACATTGATTTATTAATCATCGGCTAATAAAAAAATTAAAAAAATGTTTTATTTAACGATTCACTCAACACATTTTTATTTACGGTTATATGACGTCAGACATATGGATGGCAAACATTTGGTAATTTTGATATATAGTCTTAGAAAGGAAACCCGCTAATTTTGTTCATTAACAGCAAGGGATCTTTTATATGCACCGTACCATAAGAGCACACACGACGGCCTATCATTCTTAGTCATGGTGCACTTTTTGGAACGAGAAAGAGCCCAAATGGGCCCACAGACGGAGATCAATCCCAGACTGACCGCGCATCAGGCGATCGCTTTACCACTGGGCTACGAAATTATTTGGAGGTTAAACACGGTTTAAGCTACTACATGCATTATGGTAACACGAAACATATTGTACATACAAACACTGACATTTTAAACAAGAACATTTATTAACTGCAGCAAACTCGGGGTGCTTTAGTTTTGCATTAACCATAGTTTGACACCCAATAGCCGATATATTTTTCGTGCTGGGGTGTCGTTAAACATTCATTCATTCATTCATTCAAACTCGGGGTGGGACGTAGCCCAGTAGTAAAGCGCTCGCTCAATGCGCGGTCGGTCTGGGATCGATCCCCGTCGGTGGGCCCACTGGGCTATTTCTTGTTCCAGCCAGTGCACCACGACTGATATATCAAAGGCCGTGGTATGTATTACCCTGTCTGTGGGATGGTGCATATAAAAGATCCCTTGCTGCTAATCGAAAAGAGTAGCCCATGAAGTGGCGACAGCGGGTTTCTCAATATCTGTGTGGTCCTTAACCATATGTCTGACGCCATATAACCATAAATAAAATGTGCTGAGTGCGTCGTTAAATAAAACACATATTTCCTTTTCTAATTTGTTGTGACTAGTATATATTTGAAAGTTAAGTATTGAGAGCAGCAGTCCTCCTGCAGACTATTTGATTGGTTCCCGACGTGGCCATTTGGTTTAACGTGAAGCGCACAAATCAATCTGGCGGACTGATTGAACGCAGCCCAGTTCACCATGGGACGTAGCAGTCCACCTATAAATAAAGCACACGACTGTGGTTCATTGAGCTACTCTCGATTCACTAATATCAAAACCTATATTAGCTCGGCCATTTACATTTCGACCGACCGTTCAAAATTGCGCCAAATTCCCTCAATCAAAATTGCGCACCCTTTTCTCTCTGGCATTTAACTGCTCCATTCAAATTCCATAGTACCACCACCACCCCCACCCGCCTGCTACCGATTTGCTCGGGCTGCTGGTGCTCCCTTGCACCTGCCAGTGCAGGCGGTCCCTCCTCTCCCCTACCCCCAACTTTCCTGTCATGGACGGAGGAGCCGGCCAAGGCCGGCTCTTGTGCCCACGACAGGCGTGCGCTACAACAGCTTGTTCTGAATGTGCACGTAAAACCCTATGACATGACATGTGGTTCATGGACCGGCGTCGGTGGTTTAGTGGTTAGACCATATGACTTAAGGCTGGTAGGTACTGGGTTCGCAGCCCAGGACCGGCTCCCACCCAGAGCGAATTTTAACGACTCAATGGGTAGGTGTAAGGACACTACACCCTCTGCTCTCTCACTAACCACTAACAATTAAAACAAACAAACACTAACCATTAACACCTAATCAACTGTCCCAGATAGCTGAGGTGTGTGCCCAGGACAGCGTGCTTGAATCGTAATTGGATATAAGCACGAAAATAAGTTGAAATGAAATGAAATGGTTCATGGACTGGCGTCGGTGGTAAAGTGGTTAAACCATATAACGTAAGGCTGGTAGGTACTGGGTTCACATCCCGACACCGGCTCACACCCAGAGTGAGTTTAATGTTTCAATGTGTAGGTGTAAGGCCAGTACACCGACTTCTCTCTCATTAACCACTAACAACTAGCCACTAACCCACTGTCAGCCCAGACAGCCCAGATAGCTGAGGTGTGTGCCCAGGACAGCATGCTTGAACCTTAATTGGATATAAGCACAAATATATGTAGGGGGCGGGACGTAGCCCAGTTGTAAAGCGCTCGCTTGATGCGCGGTCGGTCTTGGATCGATCCCCGTCGGTGGGCCCATTGGGTGATTTCTCGTCACAACCAGTGCACCACGACTGGTATATCAAAGGCCGTTGCATGTGCTATCCTGTCTATGGGATGGTGCATATAAAAGATCCCTTACTACTAATGTAAAATTGTAGCGGGTGTCCTCTCTATGTCAAAATGGCCATACGTTTGACATCCAATAGCCGATGATTAATAAATCAATGTGCTCTAGTGGTGTCATTGAACAAAACAAACTTTTTTATATTTTTTAAAATATGTATAAATGAAATAAACTTCGTCATAGCAGCAATTATGACTTTATTAAAACATCCGTTTGGCTCTGCTTTGTGCAGATATACGAATTTTGATTATCGTAACGGTTTTGTCGTTCAGACTACATGGTAGATTATGTCATTATATGTAAATGTTTTTATAAAGATGCAGTGAATACCCACTGAGTGTGGACTTTCGGTATTAGAGATCATCAAAATAATCATACATTATAACGATAATACATTAATCGTTTCCACTGGTTACAAATAAAGGTCACATCAGATCTGTTGTCTGATTGCTTGTGCAGTGTCCGGCTCTTATGCAAATTATTGCTGTTTATTTCAATCACTGAAAATCCATAGATTTCTGAAATTTATCTTCTAGTCTCCAGCCTGACCCCCCCCCCCCCCCCTCACCCCCACCCCACCCCACATACATAGCATATGCGCTATTGTAATATACGTTTGACTGATCAATGTCCAACCAATAAAATATAACCCCTTTTCACCACTGTAACACACACACACACACACACACACTCTCTCTCTCTCTGCGTGTGTGTCTCGGTCTCTCTCTCTCTCTCTCTCTCTCTCTCTCTCTCTCTCTCTCTCTCTCTCTCTCTCTCTCTCTCTCTCTCTCTCTCCATCTGTCTAACCATTTCACTCTGTTTTTGCAAACAAGCGTTGCATGGACACAAAACACTTATACGGATCAACATAGGTAAAACAAACCCAAAAACAATCAGCCCAGGCAACCGATTAAGTAATAGGCAGCTCGTCAACTATTAATAACGTCAAAACACACACTGCACGGATTATGGCAGTTCAATTAAGTGGGCAAACCAGACGGTTATCCATTAGGAAAGCAATCACATAAACTGGTACGTCATGTCACGAGAGGCTTACAATTTGGGGTCGTATATAAAACATGGATGACGCGGTGATTACCATCGGATTTAAGGCGGATGGGTACTGGGTTCGTATCCAGGTACCAGCTCATATTAGACTATGTTAAGATTAAAGTTTGTTTTGGTTAACGACATTACTAGAGCAGATTTATGAATTAACCATCGGCTATTGGATGTCAAACATTTGGTAATTTTTGACGTATAATCTTAGAGGAAATCCGCTACCTTTTTCCATTAATATCAAGGGGAATTTTTATGTGCACTTCTCACAGACAGGACAGCATATACCGCAGCCTTTGATATACCAATCGTGGGACATTGGTTGGGATGGGGGAAAACGCTCAATAAGAACATAGGTCGATTGGGGGAGAAGTTGATCCTTCGACCTCAGCCAAGCGCTCTACCGACTAGGCAGCTATAGTCCTTTCCACATGAAACGCCTTTTTTTTCATACTATGGAATTTACTACAAGTTATTTATTTCTTAGCGGATTGCTTTCTAAACTGCACACAAAAAAATATATATATTTTTTTTATTGTTGTTATTTTTAAAATACTTTTAATTTTTTTCCTTATGTCAAACCAAACTAATTATTTACACCCCCCCAAAAAAAAAAAAAAAACACAACAAAAAACAAAAAAAACTGTATGATGATAGGACGGACTATAGATTGAGTGTCTAGCTGAACCAATTGCATAAACAAACCTACTACTTTGGGGCGGGACGTAGCCCAGTAGTAAAGCGTTCGCTTGATGTGTGGTCGGTTTGGGATCGATCCCCGTCAGTTGGCCCATTGGGCTATTTCTCAATCCAGCCAGTGCACCACGACTGGCACATCAAAGGCCGTGGTATGTACTACCCTGTCTGCGGGATGGTACATATAAAAGATTCCTTGTTGCTAATCGAAAAGAGTAGCCCATGAAGTGGCGACAGCGAGTTTCCTCTCTCAATATCTGTGTGGTCCTTAACCATATGTCTGACGCCATATAACCGTAAATAAAATGTGTTAAATTTTGTATCACCCTCGTCATCAAATACATATAAAACCCTGCATTAGGAACCCTGCAACCATCTTAATATGCCATCTAGGAAAAAGGTGTTTAGAAAGCATTGTTGTCTTCTTTCGAAACAAACAGCTGTTTTAATTTCTTTAAAGATAGTAAATTGGCATGCATACTTTCAATCAGAAGTTAGGAATAAACCTACTGTTGTATAATATGTATAGTTTATTTGCTTTAATCCTTCCGGCTCATTGGAACACATTGGATATATATTTCAATGACACGTGGTGTATATTTGGAGTTATAAACATGTGTAATGCATATTCAAAGGCGCTGACCCTAGTTTCAACCCGTGAAAATGGACACTAAGTTTAGTTAATCTACAAACATGTAACACATTTGGATAAAAAGAAAGAATTTTTTTTATTTAACGACGCACTCAACACATTTTATTTACGGTTATATGGCGTCAGACATATGGTTAAGGACTACACATATATTGAAAGAGGAAACCTGCTGTCGCCACCTCATGGGTTACTCTTTTCGATTAGCAGCAAAGGATCTTTTATATGCACCATCCCACAGACAGGGCAGTACATACCACGGCCTTTGATGTACCAGTCGTGGTGCACTGGCTGGAGCGAACATTTGGATAAGATTATAACAGAGAGAAGCTAAAAACAACAAGCGCTTGTCTGGATCACCATTATTTCTCAGACGAACGTGCATTTGTTTTAGAATTGTTGGGTATTGCAAGACCCTGGATGCCCAGAATCACTTCAGGTGTACAAAAATTAATATTTTAAATCAGAAAATGTAAGTACTTCTAATTTAAATCATCAAAAAACACACAAACCGACTTTAATAGTGAAAACATACGTCGTAGTGTTTAAAAACTAGGATCTGTCGCTTTAATAAACGTATTACATACTTGTTGTTGTTCTTTTGTGTTGTTTTAGTTAGGGGTTTTGTTGCTCAAGTGCAATCACAGATGATTTGAGCCAACTTTATTCCTTATTATACCCCAAACGTAAATTCAGACAGTCAGACAGACAGAGAGACAGACAGACAGACAAAATCTTTATTTACGTCTCACCTTGTGTACAGATTAACATAAAATGCATGTACAATAGACACGGATATCGCGATAAAGTGATATTCACCGTCTGTATCATTCTGATTACACACATTCGACATTTTCATTCTGACCTTTACATACCATAACATCTTCCTTGGTTAACGAGCAACTGGCAAGTAAGAAGAAACCAGACCGTTTGTATCAAGGGCAGTGTAACAACCTGTGCGCGCTCTGGCCATGGTGCTCTAAACCAGTGTTTGAAGCAGAACGTATCTATTAAAATGTTTATGATTTTATTACATTTAAAGGGACTGTTCCGAGTCCGTTGCAATTGTTAACATGTTGTCGACAAAAGCACCCAAAAACACCAAAGCTGCGTCTTGGTCTGGCCTGGTCTAGTCTAGCGAGTGTGACAAAGTCACCATGTCGGGTACATTTTCACGTCTGCGTCTGTAACTGTTACTAGTTTTCAATATGCATGTATATTAATTACGTTCATATCGTTAGATATATTTTCTTCAATAAACACCAACACTAATTATGAGAATCCTATTTTGATTAATATATATATATTTCCTTTTGTTTAAGACCAAACATTAAAATACGGCTTGCACAGGCTGCAGCTGCCAGTCTGGCAATGTGAAAACACAGCGCATGTTCTATATCGTCTGCTGCCAGATCTGTAGTTCGCGCCAGCACAGACGCGGTGCGGTGTATTTTGTCACATTCGATTTAGTGCGTTTCATTATCGACTGGTATCACACTAGCCAGACCCAGACCCAGCTCCGGTGTGTTTTGGGCCTAACAAAAACTTCTTAATGACTTTATTTACATATTAAATCAGTGGCTGTATACTAAACGTGTTTCTTATCGTTCTGGTGTTTGCACTTGGTCATTTTTTATTGTATTTCCTCATTTATTATTTTTCGTACGTACGAAATTATTTGGAGACCAAATCCAGTTTGGTCTACTTACAAATATCAAGTCTATCAGAAACACACTAAATATACAGACACCGATATTCTAAACAAGAAAATATCTTTAATATGCAATTCTGCCCATTTGGGCTATTTCTCATTCCTGTCAGTGCTCCACAACTGGTGTAACAAAGGCCGTGGTATGTACTATTCTGTCTGTGGGATGGTGCATATAAAAGATCCCTTGCTGCTAATCGAACAGATTAGTCTATGAAGTGGCGACAGTGGGTTTCCTCTCTCAATATCTGTGTGATCTGTAACCATATGCCCGACGCCATATAACCGAAAATAAAATGTTTTGAGTGCGTTAAATAAAACATTTCCTTCCTTAATATGTAATTTTAATCGTTGATAGATTTTTTTATTAGTCGCATACATCTTACAATGCAGCAAACTCGGGATAGTGCCTTAAGAGAGTCGTCTAGTATATTATTTCTATCTCTTTTATAGACGTATACGTTGACGGTAGCAGATGAAGCACATCGATAATTAGTTCCATCACTGCACCAGCTTTATACAGTATAAAACTGATGGAACTAATCATATGGTTCAGCTGTTCAATATAATAATGTTATTTTTATATTAACTTATTAATGACCCCAGTACATGCATATATGTTTTGAAATATATGGATGCCATGAAGTCATTTCCTTTCCATACCAATACATTGATTTAAAGTTGTGGTTTGTTTAATAACGCAGTCTTTATGACAATTTTGTAAACACAATTATTAATAATGTTTTATTAACCATATTTCATATACACGTCCAGTTAAAGAATTCCTAGTCAACTGCTTTTTAAAGTCGCAGACATTAGTTTGAACCCGTGAAAAAATGGACACTAAGTTTAGTTAATCTACAAACCTGTGACACACTTGACTAAAGTTACAACAAAGTGAAACAAGAGTCTGTGACGTTGAAACGGAGAAATATTCCTTAAAATAGACTAAAACTCGACTCCATATCCGTTACTTCTCAGACGCACGTGCTTTTTTTAAAATATGAAGAAAACAAATTGTCATATAAAAAAAACACCAGGATCACCAGAAACACTTCGGATGTACGGAAATGTATAATCTAAACAATACAATCTAGGTAAATAATGATTTCAATTATCAAAAATGGCTCCAATAGTGAAACATATGCCTTAGTGTTTAAAAACTAGGGTCTATTACTTTAATACATTTGTTGTATTTGCCTTTACTTGTCAACCAGTATGCCGATGACTTTGATCACGACTGCACCTAGCCTAAATTAAATATTGGGTGTGGCAGAAAAAGAGATCAGGACAGAGTAGCTTCTGCATCTAGACAAAACTGGCATTTTAAAACTAAAAATAGTAAAACGAAATTCGAGGGGCGGGTCTGGAGTGTGGGATAGGGCGTTACTGCACCTCCCCCCACCCAACACACACACACACCCTCCCCTCGCTAGGTACAGCAATACGAAAATACCGAAACAATAATGACACAAATATTGGACAAGTTCAAGAACACGGTTACCTGTGAGAGATGTCGGCAGTGTCATGATTTCTACGTGTTCTCTGCCCCTTCGGAACTCTTCTGCCAAAAATCGGTGGAAATCTCGTGATATTTACATATCCTATCCATCGTCTCAGATTCATCAACCGTCCATAACATCTGCCTAGTGATAACCACTGAAAACTTTTTTGTTTTTTAATTAACACCTTCACTACCACAGTGTTCGTCGCCAAGTGTTCCAAAAACAGACTAAATCTATCGAGACTGTTGACACGCATGCGCACCTCGCACACCTTTCGTTTCGTTTCCTTTCGTTTCGTTAACTACGTTATTACGTTCGTTCGTTCGTTAGTCTCAGAAAAGGGTAACGTAGATTCTGTTTTTAATTTAGGACGCGACGTGATTCGGACGCGCAGTGATTGAATGCACGCGTCAACAGGTGTTTATCGAGGTTTGTTGTCGTCTGCCAACAGATCGATATCGCGTGCCGCAGAACTGAAAGCAGACGAACTGCCGCTTCAGCCCGCCGTTGTGTGTGTGTGTGTGTGTGTGTGTCCACCAGCTGGAGACAGCGATACCTCTAATCAATATCGCTTTATAGATCTGTCGAGTTCAGCTCGGGCGAGATAAGACGGGGCTTTCGCTTCTGACAACAGGGCCGATATTTGAGAATGATAAGCACAGTTGACGTTTAATCTCGGGGAAGCTGACACATCGTATGGAACACGACAGAACATTATTCAGGAGGTGCTGCAGCCTCTGTCAGAAGTCTTTCGATCAGATGTAAGGGAGATAACTCGTGCTACGTGATTTGACCGTGAGATCACGACCTTTTTTGGAGAATTATTTGTCCTCAGATATTTGTTTTATTAGTATTTATTTTTGTTTTTGTTGCGATTTTTGGTCCTTAAAATTGAATATTAACTGAATTGTGCAATCCCTACAAAGTCTTAAAAATTCATTCGAAACAGAGGAACAAAACATTTTAAAAATTCAAAATGTATGCTGACGGAAATACGAAGGTACTGCAGTGATTCACGCGTCATTTGTCGTCAGTCCATGAAGTTAATCCCAAGCCTACCTGGGACATGCTGACACTTACTTCGAAGACAATGTAATACTTGGTATTCAGCGATTAATAATGCATGCCCTATAATTTGACCTTGAGGCCATGATCTTTTGGAGACCATTAAACATTGTATTGAAGCGTTTATCGATTTGGTTGCTTGTGGGATGATAAGCACGGTTGACATTTAATCTCAGTAAAGTTGACACATCGTATTAAACACGACACGATGTTATTCAGGAGGTACAGCCTTTGAGAGAAGTCGTTTGAGATGGTGACGTGGAGGTCGATCAGATGAAAGGGAGATAACTCGTGATTTGACCGTTCAGGCGCGAATACAGGATTTTAAAAATGTTTTTTAACAGAGGCCGCCCAAAACTTGTTATTGGTTTTGGAAATAGAATTTAAAGGTCCTTGAAAGGTGGACGGGATAAGTTTGCACTAATATATATTGTTTGACCAAAAATAAGGAGAAGGAGGGGCCGGCCCCCGCCTGAATTCGCTCCTGTCGATGCATACAAGATTTTGACAATTCCTCACAAAAGTATTTAAGCGATTAACGTGGCCTTTATAATGTGACTTGTCTTGAAATATTTTATGATTTGTTTTCTACTGAAATTCTACTGAATATTAATGAACTGGCAATCTCTCCAATTGCTCACGGCAATCGGCAATCTCGTGGTTATTGCCGCGGAGATTTTAATTCTCCCCGGTACTTTTTTTTTTTTTTTTTTTTTTTTTTTTTTTTTTTTTTTGCCGTTTTTTTTTTTTATTTGTATTGCAGGTGTTGAATTTTACTACCTCATATGAATTTTAATCTGTCCCTAAGAGGGAGAAGATAACTCATGTACGGCCATTTGACGATAAGAGAATGGATTTTAGCGTATCATATGTCTGAAAGTATTTAGCAGTTTTATTATTTATGAAATACGATAATGAGAAATGTTCGTCCCATGAGACATATCAAATGTTGGGGTGATATGCAGATAACTGGTTCGCTAAGCTTTTACAATGATATCGTGATCTTTTGGGCATTATTGTGTTCAGACGTATTTATCGATTCTATTACCTAAGGAATACCAAACAATATCAATCACAGGAAACAACCTCTGCAAAATTTTAAATTGTCGTGTGAGATAGATGAAAGGAAGGTAACGCATACGCTGTATGTTGACATAGTTTTTTGTTTGTTTGTTTGTTTGTTTGTTTGTTTAACCTCACTAGAACATATTGATATATTAATCACCGGCTGTTGGATGCCAAACATAAGGTAATCCTAGCATGTAATTGTGATTTATATAATGTTGCCGAGATACTGACATTTTGCAGATACAGTTAACATCTAACATGTTCTAGTAGTAATCTTGCACATAGCGACATAGAATGTCTCGTTATGGCGATCGAATATTATCCGAGAAATTCCCCCCCCCCCCCCCCCCCGCAACATCAGTCAAATTTGTATCGTGAGATGAATGAATGAATAAATGAATGAATGTTTAATGACACCCCAGCACGTGTCGTGAAATGAATCTATTACAGTCATCAAAGAAAGGAAGGAAGGAAATGTTTTATTTAACGACGCACTCGACACATTTTATTTACGGTTATATAGCGTCAGACATATGGTTAATGATCACACAAATATTGAGAGAGGAAACCCGCTGTCGCCAATTCATGGGTTACTCTTTTCGATTAGCAGCAAGGGATCTTTTATATACACCATCTCACAGACAGGGCAGTACATACCACGGCATTTGATATGCCAGTCGTGGTGCACTGGCTGGAACGAGAAATATCCCAATGGGCCCACCAACGGGGATCGATCCCAGACCGACCGCGCATCGAGCGAGCGCTTAACCACTGGGCTACAGTCATCAAAAAAAAGCGTCCATGTGTGCTATACAACTCCTAATACAAGATTATATGCAATGGTCGATGATTGACACACCACCAGTATTTACTCCATGAAGTTCAATATAATTTCTCTGTCAGATTATACCGGCCTCGGTGGCGTCGTGGCAGGCCATCGGTCTACAGGCTGGTAGGTACTGGGTTCGGATCCCAGTCGAGGCATGGCATTTTTAATCCAGATACTGACTCCAAACCGTGAGTGAGTGCTCCGCAAGGCTCAATGGGTAGGTGTAAACCACTTGAACCGACTGGTTCAACAAAGACCATGGTTTGTGCTATCCTGCCTGTGGGAAGCGCAAATACAAGATCCCTTGCTGCCAATCGGAAGAGTAGCCCATGTAGTGGCGACTGCGGGTTTCCTCTCAAAATCTGTGTGGTCCTTAACCATATGTCTGACGCCATATAACCGTAAATAAAATGTGTTGAGTGCGTCGTTAAATAAAACACTTCTTTCTTTCTTTCTGTCAGATTATATTCTGTGAAAAATACACCAATACCAAGAGGGTAGGAAATGTATATCAAAGGCCGTAGTATGCGCTGTCCCATCTGTGGGTAGGTGCATATAAAAGATCCCTTGAAACTAATGGGAAACAAAATGTAGCGGATTCCCTCTGAATTCTGTACTAGAGTTATCAAACATTTGACATCCGGTATCCAATGGCTAATAAATCAATGTGCTCTACTGACGTCGTTAACCGAAACAAATTTTAACGTTGTGTTTTCCCCCCTCTCTATTATAGCATTCTTTAAACGCACCTATTTAAACCTTTCCAGAGTTTGTCATTCCGTTAAGACAACCGCTAAGAGAACAGTTTTAGCGGCCACACAGAAAACTATAACGAGGTTTACCAATTTAAGATTTGTTCGTTTTAGTGGATGCATTCGCAACAGTAACTATAGCATTTATTTTCTTTGTAAAGACCTCTCTTTTTCTTGTCTGTAGAAAATATTACATGAACTCTGTATATACTAAAATAATGGAGTTAGCTGAAAATGTCAAAAATTTCCTTAATACATTATACAAATTACGTTTTGAATCACATCAAAATGTCAGTATATAACTATTAGCAAACTGATAAAACGGAGGCCTAATTCGATCAAAATGACTAGTGATAGGAAAACCTTTCAGACAAAAAATACTTTCATACTGAATTCTTTTTATGAGATATAATTATGTAATAAGGGCTCTTTGTGCAAATCTCTTAATATCTGGAATGCAGTTAAAAAGAAAGAAATGTGTTATTTAACGACACGCTCAACATATTTTATTTACGGTTATATGGCGTCAGACATATGGTTAAGGACCACACAGATATTGAGAGAGGAAACCCGCTGTCGCCACTTTATTGGCTACTCTTTTTCGATTAGCAGCAAGGGATCTTTTATATGCACCATCCCACAGACAGGGTAGTACATACCACGGGCTTTGATATACCAGTCGTGGTGCACTGGCTGGAACGAGAAATAACCCAATCGAATGCAGTTAACGTAAGACGCTAATTTTAAAAATGCTTGTCTTATCTGAGAGTAATTAGCGTCATTGATACAACATGCACGTACCAAAGTTACAAATGATTCGATTCAATTAGGCCCATTGGGCTATTTCTTGTCCAAGCCAGTTACCCCACGACTGATATATCAAAGACCGTGGTGTGTGCTATCCTGCCTGTGGGATGGTGCATATAAAATATCCCTTACTACTAATGGAAAAATGACTATGTCAAAATTACCAAATGTTTGACATCTAATAGCCGATGATTAATAAATCAATGTGCTCTAGTGTTGTCATTAAACAAAAAAACCACAATCTAAAACAAACGATTCAATTAGCGTAGAAGTAGCAGTACATGAATGCACTTCTTTCTTTTTTTTAAACTATGTGGTAGTGTCTTGGCCGGGATTCGAATCCATAGCTTCTTGATAGAATCCTACACCTTGAATAGAAAAGTAATTCTCAAAAAATTACTCGTATGCAGATATACACGGTATTCCCACCCCCGTTCACTCCACCCGCCATATTGTCATGCCATTTTGCAACTAACCTTGAAGACGTGAAATTATTATATCAATGTCTGTCAAAGACATTCTTGGCCGCCAACGCTAAGATATATGACACTAATTTAGTATACACTTCTTAATGTCAGTTATCAAGATAATCACAACCGTTACGAATTCATTTCAGCGCCGACTTTCTGCGACCGTATTGATTTTGCCAGATAGCATCAGGGTATTAATTTCATCAAAGTAATGAAATGCACCTTTCAGATGGCAATGGTCTATTGTCGTCCTGCTCGAGATCTTTAATGACTTCCATAGAGCAGAATATGGAATCTTGGTTAATCCCGGTTCACTTAAATAGACGTGGCTTCGTCGCGCATTTTTACAAAAAAGGGAGATTCTACGGGACACTTCCGATTGCCACGAAAATAACGACAATCACAGAGATGACATCATAATGGAAATGTCATCTCGGAAACCCCCGGAAATAACGAGCACAACAGATGATTTGAAAGTCGAACGTTGACATTTAGCAGTCTTTTTGTAATTATTGATTTCACCTTTCAGGTCAGTGCACTCTAATCTCCTCCATACGACTTCAATCACCTGACTACCATGCACCAATAAACAGTTTTTAAAAAAACCCAAACAAACAAACCGAAATACTTCTTCATCCTCATCTCAAAGAAACTCGAAAATATATATTTGGACAAACAAAGGTGATGGAATCATTTCGATTCCATCCAGAATTTGTTTTACAATTTTTACGTGATACTGAATTTTACTCTAAATTTTAATTTGATATATCTGTGATATTTGTATTTCTGCACAATTCTTTACACTGTGTTTTAATTTAATTGTTGAATTTTTATATTGATGTTGATCATCACATTGTTTTTGCATTTACCATAGTTTGACACCCAATAGCCGATGTATTTTTCGTGCTGGGGTGTCGTTAAACATTCATTCATTCATTCATTCATTCATTCATTCTTACTTTATTAAGTAGATCTGGTTGAGTATTCGCCTAGGATGTAATGTATCGTATGTTTGAAACCACTGTCGCCCCATCAATAATACCATCATAAACATATACTAACATTTTAAAAAGTGCATTGTGTTGAAATATGCAGGAGCTGAATGAATGCTGTCTCCTTCCCCCGCCCAACACATGCTATACAGTATTATGTTAATACATACGATAACAAACGAAATTACAACGTAAACCGTATCTCTTCATGAAAGTAATTATTAGGACATATGCAGGAGCTGAATGAATGCTGTCTCCTTTCCCCGCCCAACACATGCTATACAGTATTATGTTAATACATACGATAACAAACGAAATTACAACGTAAACCGTATCTCTTCATGAAAGTAATTATTAGGACATATGCAGGAGCTGAATGAATGCTGTCTCCTTCCTCCGCCCAACACATGCTATACAGTATTTTGTGAATACATGCGATAACAAAATGAAATTACAACGTAAACCGTATTTCTTCATGAAAATGATTATTAGGGCATATTATGTTACTAACTGATTCTTCACGAAAACACAGAATTCGTGATCAAATCCGTACATCTGCCCGATATAGAGTTCAATGAGTGTTTTGACAAAAGCCAAACGGTGATGATACGAGGTTTTGACAAAAGGTAGGAATATCCTGCTCCACCACTGCCACCTGTCAGATGTACATCCAAAAACCCTGAAAACGTATGCACTAGGTCTTCACCAAAAAATCATAATAAATTAATATTGCAGTCTTTAAATGACCTTGACTACCATAACCGTTATTAACCTATGTCTGTGCTAAATCAATTATGATGACATACATCAGTCATCCATCAAAACCTCCGTGTATGATGAGTTAATTTTCTTTCTGCTGTATTAAGTTTTGTTGTTGGTGGGTTTTTGTTTTTGTTTGCTTGTTTTGTTTTGTTTTTTGTTTTTCATTTTCCCCGCCATTTTCACAATATACAAGTATTATAGTGCCACACATACATTTACACATTGCATAAAAAGTAGAATATAAGCCAATACACACTTGAGAATTTTTCCATATACTAAGCTTGTTATACAAAAGGTTACTATATATAAGTTTTATTGTTGTTTTTGTTGTTGTTTGTTTGTTGTTTTGAGGTGTTTTTGTTATTGTTGTTGTTTTTGCTCTTGTTGTTTTTGTATTTTGTTGTAGTTGTTTTGTTTTTGTTTGTTCGGGGGTATCTTAATCGGCTCTGCCTACTCACATAAATACATGTAATTGTAATTTATAATTATTGTGTATACCAAGATAGATACTGGCCTCGGTGGCGTCGTGGTTAGGCCATCGGTCTACAGGCTGGTAGGTACTGGGTTCGGATCCCAGTCGAGGCATGGGATTTTTAATCCAGATACCAACTCCAAACCCTGAGTGAGTGTTCCGCAAGGCTCAATGGGTAGGTGTAAACCACTTGCACCGACCAGTGATCCATAACTGGTTCAACAAAGGCCATGGTTTGTGCTATCCTGCCTGTGGGAAGCGCAAATAAAAGATCC